>NC_041048.1:22625662-22925662 GCF_900634775.1 Gouania willdenowi | reverse complement strand
CATAAGGACACATGAAAGCAATCAGTAGATGCTTTGATGCTTTCCTTATGAAATAACTCATAGGAATACATTAAAGAAATCACCCCTGAGGAAGACTGACAGTTGGCAGTCGAAACATGTCAGAAGATCCAAATCTGAATAAATCTAACCTTAGCATATTATCTGCGTTCTCTTCACCGCTGCCTTCTCTGTTCCTACAGGACATGGAGAGAACCATGAGTGAGTTCAGTAAGCTGGAACTTCAGGGCACGTCCAAACACACGTATGCTCCCGACGTTGTCCTGGACACACTGGAGCAGCTGAAAGGCGTGTGTGGCGGTGGGGGCGGAGCTTCAGAGCCTTCTAGCCCTCTCCATTCCCGCCTGCTGCGAGACAGCGACGGGGTTTCCTCACACGCTCATCCCCTCCAACGCAGCGCCTCCTCCGCCAGCGACGTGCCGTCGTCCTTCCGCCCCACCAAGAGTCAGGCACGAAGCCCCCTGCCCTCTGCTACATCCCCCTCCCTGTCCTCGTCCGCCCTCTCCTCATCAGTGCCCTCCTTCAGAGAGCTGAGACCCCCGGCAACGAGGCCCAAGCCTGTGGTGTTCCCAAAGGGCGGGGGAGGGAGTGGCAGCCCTGCAATGGGCTCCCCGACCTCCACCGTCCCTCCTCCTACACCTCCGCCTTCACTGGCAGGACACGCACATCATCTTCCTCAAGCCCCTCCTCCGCCCCCGTCCCAGTCCAATGACAAATCTTGTCCAGCTTAGGTTTCCTCAGTCTTTTCTGAAATCCTCAAAACTCTTCTAACACTCGACTCACATGTAGCATCCACTCATTGGTGTTCAGGCACATTTTCACCAAGTCCTGTTACCTTTGGAGTGTCAAAGAGTTTTATTATTCTGCCCCCTGTTGGCAGCACAGCTTTACTACAGCTCAGCGCTCCTTTCTGGCCACCACAGAGAATTAAAAAAAAAACCCTTTCTTACTGTAACAGGATACAGAATAGACTGTTGTGGATTCATAGCATATGGAGCTCACTTACTCTAGTATGTGATGTAGGAATCTGTGGTTGAGTGAGTGTGCAAGAGTGTTATTCCTCTTTTCAGGCTGTGTGGTTTTTGTATAGTAAACCTGACAGAGTTTTCATCTTTTTTTGTTTTTTTTGTTTTATTGACTCCTTGCCTTGCAGACAGGGTGGGAGTGTTTGATTTCTGGAGGGGAAAGGCTGTGAAATACTAAGCTCTCACACTGATGTGCTGCTTTGAAAGACTGCAGTTCATAATTGTTGAATTTTGTGGTGATTTTTCTTTTCTTTTTTCTTTTTTTTTTTTTTAAAGAAAAAACTGGGCCAAATATGAGTGTAAGTCATGTGATCGAGAGCTTTATTTTATCTTGTGTTTTTTTCATTTGATATCTTTTTTTTTTATGATTATTATTGTTGTTATTATTATTAATGATGTTTAGCACAAGTGCCACAACAGGAACATAAAATACCACATCCCCATGTTTAGCCAACTGTGGTCACGAAGCAATCTATAGCAATAAATGAACTAAAGCTGGCAGGTTGTGGCACTAAGCTGCTTTTTCCTCACAGCGCTCTGATGTGTGTAGGAGACCACTGAAACCCAGCATTTTCACGCATTATGTTGGAGTACACACACGTGCATACTTTCTCCACAGGGGTGTGTGGTGGTGTTTTGTGGCAGCTAAACGCCTTTCAGGTTATATATACTTGCATTGCTGGGGCCATGTAGAGAAGCCACAAATGCAGGTTGGATAAAATACACCTGCAGCCAGAGTTCCATTATTGAGATTTTAAAGCTTCCTACGCTTAGAAAAGAGTTTGAGTATTTTAATACAGTGTATGTATAATTATCATGATAACAACTGGAAGGGAGGAGCTGTGGATTCTCCCGAGCGTGTTGTACTGAGAGCACAAGAAGACGCATCAACTAAGCCGACTTATGATATTTTTTACCAGTGTTTTGCTCAGAGTGTGTAAAGCTAAAATATGGAGTTTTATTACCATTTGCCATCATGCATGTGTGCGCGCCTGGCCTGCATGGAAGAAAAGTATACAGCATTCACCATGCGTCTTTAAATAGATGCAATCCAATAGCAACTAAAAAAAAAAAATCACGTTTTTTTTCCCCCCCCAAGCTATGAAGTGCCAGCAGCCATAGTGCTGCAAAATGTATACGTACTGTATACGTGTTACCATGCAAAAACTAAAAAAAAAAAAAAAAAATCCCAGAAATGCCTGCAGTAAGAAACCAGCAGCAAATTACGAAGCGACAAAAAAGCCAGAATGAGTTCATACAATCTGCTTAAATGAACGTTTTATAAACTCAGTGGTGAATTAAGAGACGTGAGAATGCTTTTGTAAACTGACGCAAAAAAGTTAACTTAGCTTCAAAAAGAATTTTACCTTGTTTTTTTTTTTTGTAAAAGAAAATGTTTATGAATTGGCTTTACACACAAGTCCTAACAAGTCAACCCCCCCCCCCCCCCAGGGGGAAAAAAAAAAAAAAAGCAGCACATACTGCATTCATGTTTGCTCTCTTCCAGGTATTAGGTTTTATTAATCGTTGGCAGTTTTTTATAAAATCTCTGTATACTGTTTATGTACGTATCACTCTGTGTATTTGTGTTGCTCTTACCTCATTGTTACAACAGAAAAGGGCACGTTTGTGTGTGTTTGTGGTGCAGCCATAAGTTGACGTCACCCAACACACTACATGTAGTGGATTGGTTTGTTTTGTCCCGCCTGTGCTGTTAAGGAGAATTAGGGACCGTCTTTGATCTCAAATCAATCGTCGTGCACTTGAACAACTGGGTTGCATGTGGATTAACTGTGTGGGGACTATGTATTGGGCGTGGTTGCTGTTAAAAATGCATTTTTGTGTCCATTTGAAACAACTGAACTAAAAAAAAAGAGACCGTAATGTCAAATCTATTTATAGTTGTCTCTGTATTACTGGAGAATCCTGTGTTCAAATATACTTTGTATATACAATGTTGTACATTACAGAGGTACACTCTTCTTTTTTTTTTTTTTTTTGGTACAATATTGTACAGTAATAGCAATAGTAGTCTGATCAAATAGGCCTTATATAAATCTATGTGTAGTTCTTGTAGTAGATCTTTTTTTAATAAACAGTGCTTGCTACAATTATGAGTGTGCATTCTTAAAAAAAAAAAAAAGTGCTTCACAATCGTGATTGTGTGCTGGCTGAAATAAATCTTGGGTAATTTCATATAATCCAGGTTTAGATCATCTGTGACCACACACCCTGCCCTGACAACCTTAAACACTGTTAATAGCAGCTGATAAAGCTCCATCTGTTTAATCAAAATAATATTGTATAGCATCCAAACATACAGTAAGTATAAATCAGGGAATCACTATTTTTTGTTGTAATAGGGCAGCAAAAATGTTCATTTCTAATGTGAGGGCATCATGTTGTATATTTTTCTGGCACTGTAGTGTGTTTTTTATTGTCATTTTGTGTGTTTTTCTATAATTTTCCATATTTTTTCAAGTTATTTGTTGTCTATTTATGTATTCTTGTTCTCTTTTTGTGTATTTTGTTGTCTTTTCTATATATTTTTTTTCTGTGGTTTTGTGTCATTATTAATATTTTTTTTCCATTTTGTGTGTTTAATTTGGGGGCCGCACAAAATTAGATGGAAGACCACATGTGGTCAACACTTGCCTATGTCTGGGAAAGTGATGGCAAAATATGAATACTTCACTTCAACTTGAGTCATGGAGAAAGTGCCATATTTGTTTCTATTATGTTCTCTAAAACAACAGCACATATTGGTTTTTCAATAGCGGTGGAAAAAGTGATACTGCAGTAGATCGATAATACATTTTATGTCTAATATCTGCCAACAATATCAGTGGGCGGATCATTTTACCCATCTTAAATATCATATTAGGGCTTTTTCTTTTTTTTTTCAATCAGACTTCATTTTTTTTAAAAAAGGATGCAGAATAGATATAAAAAAGGAAAAGTAATGTAATTTAAAAAATGTACAGTTAAATAATTATCAGTGTGGCCAATACAACACAGTAGTTGATGATGGTTGATGTTCTTGCAGTATTTCTGATACTTAAGTCCTAACATGAGCCTGGTTGGACCTTCAAAGGTCGGGATTACGCTTTTTGGTCATAAGACTGTCCACCCTTAAACCATGTAACAAATATATACAACATGACAACAAAAATACACAAAATAATTTGAAAAACACAACACAACACCAAAATACCCCATTGTTGTTTCATGTATTAATGCTCAGATGATTAGTAGTTTTTCTAAATGCTAACATGAATGTTGATAACTAGGCTCTCAGATCAGATAATCCCATTTTTTCTGGTGTCCGTTGTTATAACAGTTGAGGACCTCACCTTTTATTGTGCAAACTCTAATAAATAGTCATAGGTTGTTACGAGTTGTGACTGTTTTTATTTCCCCAAAACCATGTTTTTTAAAATGTTTTATTAAATGCTCGAGCTTTCTAGAATCTAGAATAGTATGTAGACTATATGTGTGAAATGTCTCGTTAATGAACAGTGTTTTTATTCTTCAGAAATTAGACTATTTGCCCTGCCGTCGCCTGACTAATTTCCCTGAAAGTCATGTTACTGGTCCGCTGAACTCCAGGATGAAGAAACGAGTCAATAATGAGAAACTGGACATCAGTTTTATTATCTGTTATAAGTCAAGGAATGTGTCAAAACAAAAATGACATTAACGTCAGCTGCTGTATGTGAACAGGAATTAGAGGAAACACATGAGTTACAGATAGTTTTATTCACAAATAAACATTCCTTTACTTTTTCTATTTATGATGACCAATACTTGCCTAGTCGGCATTGCAAATGAGTTGCCATTTATGCTGTTTTCATTGTATGACTGACTGTAATAGAACGATTACATCTTGTTCAAGATTTATCGTCTTTCATAGAATGTTGTTTATCTCTGTGCAATTTCTGTAATTTTCTGCATCATTGCTATTGTTTGTGTTTGTTTTTTTTGTTTTTGTTTTGTTTTTTGCATTTTTCTGTCATTTTCTGTGTTTTTTTTTGGAATTATTTGGTTTGTTAACTTTGGGGGCCGCTCAAATTTAGACCGAGGGCCGCATGTGGTCCCCGACCCACGTTTTCCTAGTGGCTCACATTACAGATAAACATCTTAATTAATTGTCCAAATAGTGGTACTAAGGAAAAGAAACAAGTTTATCCATCTTTTCACAGCAGAAGTTTTTCGGTAATCCGTTTTCTAATCTTAAGCAGTTGTAACTACGTAAATATTAACTAGAAAGTGTCTATTTTTAATTTTTTATTTTTTTTAATTTTTTTATTTATTTAAGTAGGGACAATTCATATTAATGAACATTCAAAAAAATGTAAATATGCCAGATTGTAGCCAACGGCTAATTTCCATCTGCTGTCCCTAGACAGGCTGATGTAATAAAATGTTACACTTTACAAAAAGACATGGCAAGACACAAAACAATATGTAAAAAGATTACATACAGGACAGAAAAAAAACAAAAAACATAGGAATCATAGAATATTTGTACGGTTGCCGTACGGACAACCCACGGTGCTATTGGTACGGTTACCGAAGTATAAGTACGTAGCGTTTTGGGTTAGGTTTGGTCTTATCACGTGACCTAAACTGACCAATGACTGACCCATCACGTGACCTAAACTGGCCAAATAGGGGTGCTGCGTACGGATAGACTATAAGTATATTGATACGGCAGCCGACGGATAGCCACTGGCATACATTTATGATGAAATGTTGACGTTTTGACCTACATTTTTGTGGCTTTGTGTAGATGTTTGTCACATGTTGAGTGTGTGCGCTTTGTAATTCAAATGTCCGTGTTTAAAGTAGGTTTTATGTCCCTCTGAGAGTCTTTTGTGGTTGTTGTTGTTGTTGTTGTCACTCGGAAGTTCATGTAATGACAGTCACCCACGCGCATCGCTACATTTCCGTGTTCTGCACACAGGGCGTGATTCATAACATATCTGCTAAGCTAAACTAAGCTAGCTGTGATTAGAAGACTTTTCTCACCTGAAATTAAACTGAAACCAACCAAACCTTTGGACCCAACGCGGTTTTTAGGTTTTACGCGATGCTTCCGGTCAAAAAAGAACCCAGAACCTGACTAGACACATTAACCTATCGGTTTACATTACAGCGCTGAACCAGAACCAGGTAAAACACACACACACACACACACACACACACACACGTGTGTACAACTAAGTCATACATAAAATCATAAAATACTCAAGTACAAGTCAAAAGTAGCTCAATTAAATAATACTCAAAGTAGTTTGGTAATACATCTTAACACAGTTACCTTGCATACAGTAAACATCTCATGTATAAACTTATAAAAGAAGAGACCAAAACTTGCACAATTGGAACTTCATTTATTTTCCACAAAGGCATCTAGGGGTGGGAACCCCTGCATACCTCACGATACGATACGCGCTACAAAGCTCACGGTAACGATTACCTCACGATATGACAATACTGCGATTGACACCATTATCGTACAATATTCCACTGAATAATATATTGGTTCCTTCAACAAACAGTGACAACATTTCTGTGAAGACCTACCTGCACATTTTAGGGAAAAAGCAGAAAAAGTTTTGATAAGTAAAAATAATAATAAAAAAATAAATGAAATTCGATACTTGGCGCGAGCATATCGATAATCGATATATCGCCATATCGAGATATCGTCACACTCCTAAAGGCATCTGTATAAAATAAAAGGTTTGTCAAAATGTATAATTTTTTTAAATAAATAAAATAACAGCAAAAACATTAATTCAAAGTAAAAAAAAAAAAAGTTAGGGTCTAAGTTTAGCTAAATGTATGAACTCTAAAACAGTTCCAGGCTAAATGTGCCATACTGTGGGTAACAACATACCAGTAATAGGTAGAAACCACAACCTGAACTGAAGAAAGTGACTGGGTGTTGATCAGAAATGACACGACTAATAAGAACATATGGATTATGTTCAATGTGGAGACCATGAAACAGAAATAAAAAAATAATTACAATATATGTATATATAGTCAGTAACGGTTGGGTGTAGAAATGTAATGAATCACTTTAAGTACCCATAAAGCAACTTAAAGTACAGTAATGTGAGTACACACACACACACACACACTACACAACTATCATAACATAATTAGGATAAAAAAATCAAATAAAATAAATATGTGTAAAAAAAATTGTCAGATGAATTAATAAAGGGATTACAGTTGTATTTGTGTTGTATTTAAATGGTAAAAAGAAGTAGCCTAAATGTATAGGTGGCTTGTTAAAGAAGTGATTCAATACATGTGAGCCAATGGAAGACAAAGGAATGTTACCTTTAAAAATAGACGTTCTCAGTGCTCACTTCCTTAATAAAGCTGTTTAACAGGCTGCATTTATGACAAAAGGAGGCCTGACAGAACCTTTGGGTTAAAACTTTACACGTGTTTTATTTCCCATCTTTATCCTACTTTTATATCGTACATGAACTTTTACCGAGATAAAACCTTATGAATTGATTTTTGACACTTTCTGTCTTCTTATGAAACATTTTAACTACTTAGGAATTTGTCTTGTCGAACATATGTTTATGCTTCCTATTTCAGTATGTCAGGGATGATCGCTAGTACTACAAGCTATCTGTGGTCTTTGCAAGATGTCCTCGGTCAAGGAGCTACAGCCAGTGTGTATAAGGCACGAAACAAGGTAACAACAAACACTCTAACATGACACTGCAGCATGAACAGGAAGTCTGCTGGCTGTGAATTGGGCCAGATACGTCGCTTTAACTGTGTCTTTGCACTGGTGCATGTGTGTGTGCACGTGCAGAGGTCAGGTGAGCTCGTGGCTGTCAAGGTGTTCAACGCAGTCAGCTACAACCGCCCTCAGGAGGTCCAGATGAGTGAGTTTGAGATGCTCAGAAAACTCAACCATGGCAACATTGTGAAGCTGTTCACTGTAGAAGAAGTAAGGGCAACAACATATCATAGTAGATTGTAAACTGGAATAAAAACATGTATTTGTTCAGTAGATTTGGTTGGGATTGTGCTATTACACGACTATAACAGAGACAGTGAAAGGAGTATGTGTTTCTTCTTCCCAGCTGCCCTCCAAGCAGAAGGTGCTGATAATGGAGTATTGTTCAGGAGGAAGTCTGCTCAGCCTGTTGGAGGAACCTCAGCATGCCTTTGGTCTGCCTGAAACAGAGTTCCTCACTGTGCTGCAGTGTATAGGTGGGTGTGTATACACCAGGCTTTACACCGATCTGATCCCCTATATCGGATCGACCGATATTTTGCATTTCATGCAATGGATGTGATCGGCTGTAATGTCTTAATTTGCTAATCCGATCAATGGCGTCATTGTCGTGATGAAACTTTCTATATTGTTTTATCGTCTCATTTACACCAAAGAGTTGTTTGCTTTACGTGACATGGCTTTATTTCACTGACATTTGTGCACAAAGGTGAAAACCTATGAGTGAACGGCTCTGAAAGCGGGGGCAGCGTCGGCTGTTGGTGTCTGTGTGCGCGTGTTTGTTTTGTTTATTCAGCTCGTGCTCATGTTAAAATGGAGAGTCCTAGAGCGAAGCAATGCCTCCCGTTTATTTTTGCTTTCGTACCGGAGACTTCTGTCCATTTCAGGGCGCTGGTGGACACAGAGTGAAGCTCACATTTACATCTGCCATGTTTTTGCAAGTGTTTGGTCTGCATCGCATTTTACAAAGCGGAGTCATGACGCTCTGTGTTAACTTTTCCTGTGTCTCGTCTAAAGACCATGGTCGGAAGACACAGGGGAGTCTAACTTTGCTCCGGTGGCCAGTCATTGAGTATGACAAGGGACTCCGGTTTAATGCAATGGCATACAGCTTATAATCATTCTGGTCCGTTCACACACACACTCTCAGTCACTCCGCACTCTGGTTGAGCGGCCAGCGCATTTATTTGTAGTTAAAGGGCCACACACAGACACTCCTGAAACATGGTACTGTTTGATTTTTCGTGAATCTGTATCAGGTAGTACCGAAGGAATTCAGTCAGTACCTAAAAAAACAACCTCGGTGATCGTTTTTTAAACTCACTGATCAGTGTTGGACCCAAAAATCCTGATTGCGTAAAGCCCAATGTACACGTCTTATATTGGTGACATCCAGTATTTCTGTCTCTGACATTCACAACCTGGTCCTCTCTGCAGTGCAGGGCATGAACCACCTGCGAGAAAACGGAGTGGTGCACCGGGACATCAAACCTGGGAACATAATGAGGCAGGTTGGGGACGACGGCAAGTCCGTCTACAAGCTCACTGACTTTGGGGCAGCGAGAGAGCTCGAGGACGGCGAGAAATTCATGTCCATCTATGGAACCGAGGAGTATTTGGTGAGATAAGCAACACATTTATTAAATAAAGCGTGATAACAACATTTAAAAAACTAAAATACACTATTACATTGTCTTACCACCATTTTCCATCATAATTATTTCATTGGTGGACCTTGTTTAAACGTCCTGAAAAGAGACTCTTGGTCATATTCAATAAATATAGAAATGATACACAGGGATAGACATTGATATTATAGCTCTCTATGTTTAAAGACTCCAATTTAAATACACTTTAGTAATGTTACTCCACAGTCGGCATCATTTCCATAATAATGGGCAATGGTACAAACAAGTTCTCACTGTGTATGTATTTGGTTATTTATCGTCTTAGTGGCTGCCCTTGTAAATACACTTATCTTTCTTTTTATTTTCTCTGTATCTTGCACCACAGGAGTTGTCTCTTAATTTCATTGTACCTTATGTATAATGACAATAAAAGCATTCTATTTTGTTCTATTCTAAGCACATATCTATCTTTGATGTGAAAATAATTCAAGTACTTGTGCTTTCTTGCGTCAGAAAATTAATGCGTAACTAAATAGTAGTGCTTGGTTTTTGTCACAAACAAATTACATACAAATAAATACCAAAAAAACAGAAATAATAATAATAATGATGAATATAAAGGATAAATATATACATATGTACAAGTGTATACAATTATCATCAAGACTGTGTGGCCATCTAGTGGTCACATGAGTAAATATACAGTTGTGTTTTTTTTCTTTTTTTTTTCTGGAATGCCCAATGTCATCCTGACATGCTTAGAAATAATATTACAGATCAATATTAATAAAAGTGATTATATACTGTGTGTGTGTGTTTAGCACCCTGACATGTATGAGCGTGCTGTGCTGCGTAAGCCTCATCATAAGTCGTACGGAGTCAGCGTTGACCTTTGGAGCATTGGTGTGACCTTGTATCACACTGCTACTGGAAACCTTCCCTTCACACCCTTTGAAGGACCGCGTAGAAACAAACCCATCATGTAAGTGCTAAAGTGTAGATCAATGTACACACGACTTCCACAAAGTGTCAAACTCTATTTTAGAATATTGATTTAAAACAGAGATCTGATATTTCAGCACATTTTTATTTAAAGGTACAAAATAACTGCAGATAAACCAATAGGAGCCATAGCTGGAGTCCAGCGAGTGAAAGGTGGGCCAATAGAGTGGAGCTACAGTCTTCCCCATCACTGCCAACTCTCACAGTCAGTAGAAACATATTTCTAAAAGAATGACTAATTCCTCTCTGTGTTTCCCTAAATTGTTTTTGCTTATCCATGTGGGCTGCAGGGGGCTGAGGGCACTGCTGGTCCCAGTGCTTGCTGGTATCTTGGAGGCGGCTCAGGAGCGGTGTTGGGGGTTCGACCAGTTCTTCACCGCCACCACTGACGTACTGCAACGACAGACAGTTCACCTGTTCTCCCTGCAGCAAGCTGCAGCACACTTCATCTATGTACACCACTACAGCACGTGAGCAGAGGAGGAAATAGAAATCACAGACTGAAGTAGAAAAATATTGTATCTGTAAGACACCCACAAACACTTGTGTTAGACGTTGGTTCCAAATATTAGGCTGCAAAAATGAAACTACCATATTTCCCCC
This sequence comes from Gouania willdenowi, assembly GCF_900634775.1. Classification (NCBI taxonomy): domain Eukaryota; kingdom Metazoa; phylum Chordata; class Actinopteri; order Blenniiformes; family Gobiesocidae; genus Gouania; species Gouania willdenowi. The sequence goes on along the minus strand of NC_041048.1, from coordinate 22,914,608 downwards.
ATTTTACAGTGTGTCATTCAGGAAGGTTGGTGGGCGAATTGGCTAGTGTGTGTTGTTTTATCACAATGTTCCGGAAACTATTGAAAAGAGAGTCATGTGACATTACTATTGTACCTAATTCTTATGTAGGGTGTAAAACAGGCATGGGAAAGTGGCTGCTTGGAGGCCACATGCAGCTCTAATTTTGGTTTAAATAAATGCACAAAATAAATCAAAAAATACACAAAATGATGGAAAATAGAATATAAGGACTACAAAAATATACAAAACAACATCAAACATAACCCAAATTACCTAAAAAAACATACAAAATAACAGAAATTGCACACAGGGACAACACAAATACACAACTTTTGGTAACATTTTACTTAAAGTTTCATACAGGGCCCCCACAGTCATGAAATTCCTGGAAAAGTTATGGAATTTGAAAAAAATATTTTCCAGCCTTGAAAAGTCATGGAATATTTTACCTGTTTTGGAAATATAGCCTATTTTTATTTATTGATTAAATATGTTAAAGCCCAAAGATATTAAGTGTTATCTCAAAGTGAAAGTGCAGCATAATTGAGCGGGAATCACGAGATCTCACAAATTCATGCAAATTCACTGTCCGCCTCACTTATAAAACTGTGCGTAGGTAAGATCACTTCAGCTGGCATTCGCTAAAACCCAGGAAATGTATACGCAAAAAAAAAGAGCTTCACAAATAAGTGATGGAAATTTGGTAAAGTATGTTGGAAAAGTTTTGGAAAATCATTGTGAAAAAAGTGTGGGAACCCTGTTTAAACATAAGGCTGATATTACCCTGTCATTATTATAACATGACACCTGTCATTAGCTTGAATAAGGTGTCATGAAGGCTGTTATTAAGTGTCGTTGGTCACCCTAACCCCACTAGATCCCTCCATCTAACCCAAAAAATGCCAACATAGTTCCAACACTGTCATAATTTAGCGAACGACACTTAATGACAGTCTTTATGACACCTTATTGATGCTAATAACAAATAATGACACCGTAATGTCAGCCTTATGTGTAAAACTACAAGTAAAGTGTTATCCAGCATTCTTTCAAAATCATGCAAGACGACTACAAGTATACTAAAAAATAACAGAAGAAAACACAAAAATACACTAAATAACTCCAAAAACACACAAGACAATGACAAATATACACAAAAAATAACAGAAAAACACACTAAATGACAACAAAAATACACCGAATTTCTCCAAAATATACACAAAATGACTTCAAAAACATAACACGACAAAAACCTACTAACCCTTGCTCAGATTTGTCATTATTCTAAATGTTGTCATAAATATTAAAATTGTGGCCCTCAGATAATTATTTAATCACATTTTTGTGAGCCCCACTGAGATAGAAGCTGCAGCTCTGGTATATGAGATGCATTCACTCTGACCCTATTGCAAATATGTAACTTTTGATGGTGTCATGGATACGTTTGCTGTCCTTCTTGCCATCCCCAGGGTGTCTGCCTTCTTTGAAGAGGTGGCGTCTCAGACAGGAATCGAGCTGAAGCTGCAACACCTGCTGTATCTGGGTCATGTTCTGCCCCTGGAGGGCAGCATGAAGGTGGTCAACCTTCCACGTACTTCTCCATCCCAGCCCTTTATTGTCCTGAGCTGCACACCGGAGGCAAACACCAGTCTGCCCTTCAAAGAACGTAAGAGCGTATTGAGCGTGGCTCAATGTAACCAACTTACAACTTGATTAACTATTTGATATTATTGATGATATTAGGAGTGTGATATCTCGAGTCTTCAGTATATGGCAATACTTTTTCGCACGATCGATTACCGATATGCTCGCACTATTGATTTTTTATTATTATATTTTTTTAATAATTATTTTTTTCAAAACCTTTTCTGCTTTTTCACTAAAATGTGCAGGTAGGTCTTCACAGAATTTTTGTCACTGTTTGTTGAAGGAACCAGTATATTGTTCACTGGAATATTGCACTATAATGGTGTCACTGGTAAGAAAGACCCTATGTTTTGTTTACAGAAAGCACTATTGGAGATACTTATTCATTACCATTGGTATGTTGACACTTATTTACAGAAATGTTGCACTAAAATAGTGTCACTGTTCATAGGACACTTTTTCAATTCATTGTCTTTCAGAGATAGAAAATAAAAATTGTATTTTTTCACTTAATCTTTTTTCTTCTTCTTGTTATGTCATTATCGTAGATTGATTTCTGACCAATATATCGATAATTGCAGTATCGTCATATCGTGAGATAATCGTTATCGTGAGCTTTGTATCGCGTGTCGTATCGCGAGGTACCCAGAGGTTCCTACCCCTAGATGATATTACTGTCTATTGTTTAGCTGAATGTCTTTGCTTTGATTTCTCCTATACCTAAACATTTCTGGGCCTTTTCATGTTGTGCAGCAGAGACTCCCACCATTCCATCGCGGTTTGACATCATGGCAGACTACAGTTTCTCCAAGGTACCTCTTTAATGATGTTGGATTTTCCTATTTTTGGCATCTTTCATTTAAACTGCAGACTAAACTAAAAAAGCACTGTAACCTCACACATATCTAATCCACTAATAATCCAAGGACACATCACTCTTATTATTTGGTCTCTCCTTACTTTCCTTTTTTATGTCAAGGTAATCGTAGGAATCATTCATCAGTATCTGAGGATCGTTCAGTTGCTGAACCTGCACAGAGAGTTGCTTCTGCAGGGATACTACACTTACATGTGAGGCTCTCTCTACCAGCAGAAGCATTTCCCCGGCTCATGCACACTCTGCCTCTTTCACACCATCTTTGATTCTCAGGATGAAGCTGCGTAGTGAGTGTGACGAAGCCCTGCACAGCATTGCATTGATCACCATCAGACTGCAGTCGTGTCTCAGCTTAGCACATAGAATTCATGCACTGTAAGTGTAGCACTTTGTGTCTCTCAGTAGAAACCGCATTTATGATGTATTTATATGTGCTTGTATGATTAGATGATTAACTTTACACTTGTATGGGCAAGTGATAACATTTCCTTTAATGCTGAACTGCTGATCTCACCCAATGAGCCTGTCATCAAATTATACAATGGAATTATCTCAAATGTATTCATGGTTCTTTGACCAAATCATTACAGTTTCCTGTTTGCTCATCTGTAATAATTGAATTCACAAATGTGTGTCTTTTTTTTTTCTTTGCTTCCCTCATCCGTCTCCAGAAAACCTTACACTTCCAAAAATCAGGATTCAGCCGATGAGAGTCAAAAGCTGAAGTTGGTAAGTTGTAAAGTTGTTGGTTTTGTGCTGTTGTTTGCTAATAAATGTGCCTGTGTGGCTTTTTTGCATCAATACATTTAACACATAATTGTCTTTCTGGTCAGACTATTAAGTTAAAAATAGAGATTTATGTCATATATTGCCATTTTGAGGAACAATATTGAGATTGCCCAGCACTAATAGTGTGATCTAAAATAACACTACAGAAATAATTGATTGAGCACCACCAATTTCGATAGCCTTGAGTACTGGTTTCCAGCAATAATCCAATAAGGTGGCCTTTAATTTGCAAGCCGAGCATTCAACTTCTCCAGGTTGGATTCAATTCCGCGTAATCGTTCCAAAGTAGCCTCAGAGTTACTTTTGAGTTTGTTCATCATGAGTCTGAGTATTGAGAGCCCTGCTCCATCCATCAGAAATGACTGGCAGCCTTCCCAAAACAGCAACCAACATAATACGGACATTGTGATAGATCAGAAAGCTGCCTGCTCCAATCAGCAGCATGCCTGCTACCACAATTCCAATCATGTAGATGTCTTCCACGTCATCCACGGGAAGAGTGGACAGACATGCGACCCGCCGCTTGTCTCAAGAGTCGAGCACGTATCCAGCCGTAAATTTGCCGTCCGGACAGGCTCACAAATTGGAGCATTTTATTAAATAGGAGTGTTTCACTATCTGTATAAAGCCAGACTGATTCCGACTCTAACAGTAGCTACAAACTTCTTTTTAGGGACAAATTCAAAATGGCCAACTACACTATAGTGAGTTACTGGTTGTTTCCAAGGACCTACAGCAGTGGTTCCCAACCTTTTTTGGATCGTCACCTCATTTCACTATCACAAATTTATGGCTACCCCAAAGACATTTTTTTTTCTAGAATAATTTTTTGATCATGAGTAACTCAGATATTTTTACACTGTATTTTATTTGAACTAGATTTATATTTGAGAACATGAAAGTATAGAATACTGCTGTTTAGTGAGTGTCATTTGAAAAAGAATTTCATGATATCAATTTAATAATTTAAAAAATAATTTCATACTTTCATCTGTTTTTGTGTATTTCGAGTCATCTTGTGCAACTTTTGGGTAATTTTGTGCATTTTTTAATCAGTAATTACAAGACAATTCAGGTGACCCCATTTAAATTACAGGCGACCCCACACGAGGTCACGACCTCAAATTTAAAAAAGAGAGACCTTGAAGTGACGTGGCTCCTACAGGCCTGGAATATATTATATACAGTAGGTTATTTTTGGCGCCCCTGTGTGGATGCAGCTGTTGAGAAATGACGAGATATGGACTGAACATTAAAAAGAACAGGAAAAACTTTTTTTCTGATTTATTTTTCCTTTTTTTAATCTCCAGCTGAACGTAGCATCATGTGTATATATTATTTATAATCTCACTACAGGATTTGTTTGGTGTGCAGGTCCATGAGCACCTGCCTCGATACGCTGCAGGTATCCATGAGTTTCAGAGGCGACTGGATCAGCTGCAAATAGAGCAGGCCAGGCTGGCTGAGACTCTGAACAATGACAACAGGTATACAAATATTCAAAGTTTCAAATATGGGCTGAATGCTTTTTGTATGGAAACGCTGACTTCATCGTGTGTCCCACAGCTGTCAGAAGATGGAGATGTTGCTGCAGAAGATAACAGCCATCCATCAACAATATCACAAAGATAAACTGACAGGCAGTGTGTGCACTTCACTGAATGTTTACACTAAACATGTTGGATGTGTATTGTTCCATTTACTATTTATGGTATTCTTCTTTCCACAGAGCTGTCGTATAATGACGAGCAAATCCACAAGTTTGAGAAGTGAGTGAGCATCTTTGATGATGGATTTATGTGTGAGCACAGCTTCTGCCTCCATCTGTGATCTCTCCTGTAATCTGTTTACAAACTCTCTCTTTTCCCAGAATCCACCTGTCGTCCCACATAAAGCGAGTAAAGGCTCTGCTCAGGGAGGACTGTGTGCTCAGCTACAAAGAGCTGCTGGCCTCCACACGGATGTGGGACAGGTGTGCTTTTTTTTTTTTGAGGAGTTTGACAATTAAACCTGGATTCCTGTATGCTTGGGGTCACCAACACGGTGTTCGCGGGCACCAGATAGCCCGCATGGACCAGATTTACTTTCTATCATTCAAACTCACAAAGATAAATACATATGACAGATGTAGTTAGCACTTAATGCTAAATACTACTGCACAAGATAAAGTTTTAGTATTAAATGACTATCTTTATTTTTTATTTATTTTCATTGGAACATTGTGGCAAATGTTTTTAAGTGTTGCAGATTTGGTGTATGGGTTGTGGTATTTTATATATAAAATAATGTATATCAGTATAATTTTAAAAACGCAAGGTGGATTTTTGTAAAATGGCATCATTTTTATATTTTACAAAAGTTGCATGTTATACGATTAATTTACAGTGGAAGATAATAATTTTCTCTGAAATGTAATGAAAATTAAACTGCATAAATTAGAAGTTTTGCATGTTGAAATTTAAACATTTCTTACTTTTTTAAGTTACTTCTAGCCTTGGACTAGTCAGCACCTATGAAGTAGCTCACAGTTTCGGAAAGCTTGGTGACCACTGACTTAAAAAAGGTGCATGACAGTGAGATTAATCTACTAATTTAGTCGGTCAGTTGCATTATCAAGTTAGATGATTGTGTGGGTAACACTTAATTTGAAGTTTTATACATAAGGCTGACATTATTATGACATGATGCCTGTCATTAGCATGAATGAGGTGTCATGAAGACTGTCATTAAAGCTGATATCTGGAGTTTCTGAGAAATCTATGTTTATGTATGATTCTTTTGAAATGCGAGAAAATACCTAAGTAGTCTTTTACTATGGTCTACTGCTGGTGGTCATTCATATACATTAATGTATATAAGTCTCTCCTTCCTCCTATAGACCCCTATACAAATTGAAATGATCCAAGCCAATAGGCTTCGACTTCCTATTTTTGAGGCTGTCAATCAAAGTGAATGCGGAACTGTGCACGGAAACAAGGCCGAGCGTCACAACAGCAAACAGGTAAATATGGGTTTGGTTCTGACTTGACCCATAGACCTATATCAATGCTACCCGATGCAACCTTATGTTCCGTGATGCGCGTGGAGAAAAGCAGAGGCAGGGGGAGGAAGTGGAGCCGTTGAGGGCGGGACATCGAGACGTCCACTCAGAAAATCCGGATATCAGCTTTAAGTGTCATTCATTACCCTAACCCCTAACCCTAACCTGACTAGATCCCTCTACCGAACCCCAAAAATGCCAACATAGCTCCAAAGGTGTCATAATTTAGCGATAGGTGTCATCATCTAGCAAATGACACTTAATGACAGCCTTAATAACACCTTATTCATTATTCACTGTACTTGTTGTTGTTTTTAAGCTGTAAAGTGTCTGAGTGTCTAGAAAAGTGCTTTTCAATAAAATGTATTATTATTTATGCTAATGACAGATCATGACAGCGTAATGTCAGCCTCAGGTATGAAATTTCAAATAAATTGGGACCAATGTGTGACTGGGTCTTTATCTATGTTACAGTTTCATGCAGGAGATGCAGTCCCGACTCCAGGACTTCAGTTTCTTCTCCAATGGCCTGCTGGCCGACTTGCAGATGAGCGAGCTCAACCAAAAAAAGGTAAAACGTTCACTTTTTGTGCCTCACTTCAGAGGAAGAATGCATTGTAGTGACCCTCCCTAGCCATCTCTACATTTTATAATGTGACCATTGAGCAGTTTTTCTGTCAGTTCACTCATCTTTTTTTATGTGTCATGCTCTGTCAGCAATGATGTACGGTATTTCCTCTTTTTTTTAATTTTTTTCACTTCTAGGCTATGGACACAATTTTTTTAACACTGCAGGAAAACAGAGCTTCCCAGCAGCCTGAACTCCCACAGAAAGATGACGACCAGATGGTTTCCAGGTGTGTGTGCATGTGTGTGTGTGTGCGTGTGAACATGTTTCAAACGTGTAGTATGCCCGATTGCATAGCCAATAAATCCCGGTTTATTGTAGAATGAACCACTTGAAGAAGGAAATGGAGATTTTAGTTCAGGAACTACAGTGTAACAACACTGTTATTGAAAGGTCAGGAGAAGCACCATTGTTCCTTACTTTGATCTTTTCATTCCAAACTAGCAAAAAGCTCATTGTGTGACTTGCATTTCTGTTGTTTTTGTTTTGTCCTCTTCAAGACTCAAAGCAACAAACTCTGCAGCTGCTCTGGATACAAGTCTGAGCAGACCCGCCACACTGTGAGGAACATGCTTCCTACTCACGCCTCTGCACGTCTTCAAGGAAGAGGCTTTGCTCTGTGTTACAAGAAGAGGATGGGGCCGAATGCAATCAATAAAAACTCAAATTCAATGAGAGGAGAAAGGTTCTAGAAGGAATGGAAGGCCTTGTGTACACTGTGTATGTCATCGAGTACAGCTGCTAAATACAAACCTCATTATTAGCCTAAGTGTTATTGTATTTTTTTTTAATAGGCTGCCATGGTAATAGACTGTTAGGATGAGGGAAATAATACAGTTTGTATGAACTCTCATTGGTTTAGTGAGCCAACATCAGTGATAGAATAGGTCAATAGTGTTTACAGCAGGGTCGAGGTACATCAGCACATCAGGGTTTGTGAATATGAGATTTTAAAAGTGAAACTTCCCCCAGGACATACAAAAAACCTGTTGTGAACCAGGATGACCCCATGCTCACAAGTCTGGATCTGTTAACATTTAGTGAAAAGCAACCGTTTTTTTTTTTGTTTTGTTTTTGTTCTTTTCTGTCCAACCTGAGGGCAAATCAGTGTGGAGATAATGTGTCAGAGAAGCGACTGTGACTGATGACATCATCGATTGACCCTCTCAATCCACTGTTGTCTAGAGAAATACAACTTCCTTTCTATCTGTCAATATTCATACAGTGTCATTTGTTTTCTTTATCTTTTGGGAATTTGGAGTACTATAGATAAAACAATCTTGGTAATTTATCATTATAGCATCATCAGTGTTTTACAGAACCACATGGAACAAGCTGTGCTGTAAAATGAAAACAAATGTTGAATGTTTGGTCAATGTGACTAACAATAGAAGGTCATTAAATACTTTGTTTCTACATATATCTTTAGAAAACATAAAAAAGCAAGAAAAAGAGTGTAAGGGTCTATTAAAGCTGCCATATCTCCATAATCACCTTTGAGCATATTGTAATACTAAGTGTTCTGAGAGGACACCTCTGCTGCTTCTCTTAGCTCTGTATTTGAGCTTTAGAAATCCAAAAGTGTGATGCTACTTTACAGCCAATCAGAGATCTTTTTACAGATGTGTTTTGGGGCATTACATTATTGGCTGCTCTACTAAAGTTAACCTGCGTTCACGTCTTATTTGTAGTAAAGTAATGGTAAATGGACTTGATTTATATAGCGCTTTCTCTAGTGTCAAAGCACTTTACAATATCAGCTCATTCACCCATTCACACACCAATGGGACTGAACTGCCATGCAAGGCGCTAGTCGACCACTGGGAGCAACTGAAGTTTCAGTGTCTTGCCCAAGGACACTTTGACACAGACTGGGATCGAAACCCCAACCTCTCGATCAGAAAACCTGAGCCACGGTCACCCATAATGGGGGTGCAATGGCGGACTGTGGCTCAGGTGGTAGAGGTTGGGGGTTCCGCCCTGGCATTTTCTATCCAGACCAGCCTACTACATTATCAGTAACACAGTGTAGAAGCCGTTATTAAGTCAGTGATTCTCAACATGAGGCTCTCTATGTCTTAATTTTAATTATTATCCCCCCAGAAACTTTTTAACCCCTTTTCACCTATTTTCTATGGCCATTTTGCAACATTCTTTGTCCCATTTTTGCCCCTTTTCAAGAAGTTCTGACACTTTTTGCAGGGTTTGCAAAAATGGACACAAAATAGAAAAAAAGGGATATTTATTGGCAAAAATATCCTTTTTTAAAAAATACCTATTTTTCCTATTTTTGCAAGTTATTTTTGACACTTATCCAATTTTTGTCCTTTCTTTCTTTATTTTTTTTTTTTTTTTTTTGACCACTTTTCATCCAAATAAGCTAACTTTTGCACAGGAAATACCAATGGTTTCCTTGTTGCCCTACGTTTTGCCTCTTTTTGTTCTACATTTTTTCCTTTCACTATTTGCCACATTTTGCCCATTTAAGCTACATTTTGCCATTACATACCACCCGGTTCCTCTTTATTTGCCCATTTTTTGGCCACTATTGACTGCTTTTGACTCATTTTAGTCACATTTCATTCTTTTCTTGCCATGTTTATGCCACTTTAGACCATTATTGAATACCTGGTATCATGTCTGCCTATACTCACTCATCAAAAAAGAAACGTACCGGCCCACTTTGGGCCCAAGGCCCACCGGGATGATGCCCGGTGGCCAGTCCACCCCTGTCTGTCTATGTGTTGAAGTGTCCTTGGGCAAGACACTGTCCGCACGGACTCAAAGTGGACGTCCGTAATCGCACGCAGTCCGCCCCACTTACTGGTGTCAAAGGCAGAGTGATAAACGAGAATAAATCACATGTAAACCAAGAAGCATATCCAAGGTGGAGAGAACACACAATTAATTTGCAGTCTGGACGTGGAGTGTTGTGGGTCGGCTCTGACCTGCAGCTGTGATCACTGCTGCTCCCTGTGAGCTTTGTGGGGAAGGGCGCTCACAGCGGAGGATAGTATCTACAGTGATATGAGATTTCATGTCAGAGTCACTAAAACATCAGGAAACTCTTCAATAACAAGATGAAGTCCCTACATTAGTCACTAGCCTCTATTGAGAAAAATTTTGCGAATGCTGCGTTCACATTGGACGTGTCACAAAATGTTTGCGTGACCAGATTACATACAAAGTCAATGGGATAGACGCGGCAAGAGGCAAATTACTCTCCTGTTGGGTGACGCGGTCTGATCCACGCGGCAAAAGCTCTGGGTGCGGCATGGACGCTTCTGATTTTCCGTGACATTCGTCATTTGCTTGAGTTGAAAATGTTGAACTCCAAAGTGCAATGGAACCACCAAAATGAGCAAAAAGTTACATTATGACCATGCCCAAAACAAAAAAGGAAGTCAGCCATCTTTTTTTTTTTTTTTTTATAAAAAAACAAAAAAAAAAAAAAAAAAAGGAAGTCAGCCATTTTGGGTCAAAGATCAAAAATGGGGAAACGCATTTGCGCAAACTAGTCTGAGGGGCTTCATCGGATTCACTTCAAACTCAGCCAGAACCCAGACCCACTGAGGGTGAAAATCATTAAAGGAATGTGTGTATCTCTAACGGTTTGGGGTTGGCGGCGCCACAAAGTTGCAATGCAAATTGTTGTTAGCAAAATAATAACAATAATAATAAAATGCAGTATAAAAATATCTGAGCTGGCACAACTTGTTACTGGCTACTCTGTATTTGTAATAGAGTATAACAAATTTGATAAAAAACTAAGTCTAGGAAGAAAACTTAGTGTCGCCAGAAAATCTTGATATTAAATTGTGGTCACGATCCAAAAAAGGTTGGGAACCACTGATCGATATCATGATGGAAAGACAGTCAGACGAGGATTAGTGCGCGCGCTCACCTCTCTGTCACGGGAGCGCGCGCTCGTTTTAGAGCAGTCGGATTTCCCTGCGTCACAACTTTACGTGTGATCCAACCTGGAGTTTAGTTTACATTCAGAGCACGGAGCAAACACACACACACGCAGTTTTAATGGCGTCTGTGAGCATGGTGGGCCAGCACCCGGCTCCTCCTCACAGGCTGCACTCAGAACCACAGCTGCTGCTGCTCAAACTGTCCGAAGCCACTAAGAAGCTCCCGCTGCCCAGGAAAGCCTCCTGGGAGAGGATGGGCTTCAGGAGGAGCACCGGGGAGGAACCCGGGGCTCAGCCTGTGTCCCCCGGGTCAGAGGCGCACACGGCGGGCAGTGGAGTTCTGATGCCGGCCGGAGGATGCGGGGCTCAGCGCAGCCAGGACTGTGAGGACAGCAGGGGGACCACCACAGTCAGCTGTGACCGGACCACTGAGTGTCACTGCAGGGGGGGCTCTCTAACGGCTCGGGGCATCAGTGTCACTTCATGTTTACACGGACAGGGAAGAGCCGACTCCCTCCATGGATGCTGTGGTCTCTCATCGTCAGTGTCAGCTGGAGGACGGAGCGGCTGCCTCCCGCTGGAGCGGCTCACCCAGGGCCGGAGCGGAGTGGTGAGGCTGGCCCGCACGGAGCCTCACCGCAGGGAGGCCTGGACCATCTTCCCCCAGAGGATGGACCCCCGGGTCAGGACGGAGAGGGGCGAGGGCCACCGCTTTCACACCAAGACGGTCACACAGGACTGGTGTGACGCCTGCAGCAGGCTGATAACCACACAGACACTCAAGTGTACAAGTAAGTAACACTGCATAGAAAGGACTCCATAAACACATGTTTGGGAGTAGAACTACAGCAGAAAACCTTTGTTAATATAACAAGTGGGAAGAAAACTAATTAGGGTTGATATTACAGTAAAATCAACTAGTGAGTATACATATATATCTGCCGCATCCATTTCTAAAGCAGTCCTTCATGCTCCCAGTTGAGCATTTGCAAAGGTTGGTGAAAAAAAAAAAAAGTACATGTGTCACCAGAGCCCGCAGTGTATTTATTTCATTCCATGGAAAGCCTGTTATCTCATGCGTCCAGCTTTGCCTCCCAGAGTTCCCAGTTTGTGAAGTACCTCACTGCACACAACATGAGAGCATTTAATTATCTGCTGCTGTGACAAACAAGTGATATGATTAGGGCTGGGATAAACGATTTTTAAAAAAAAAAAAAAAAAAAAACGATTAATCTAGCAATTATTTTTTCGATGCATCGATTAATCTAAAGCTTCATTTTCCCAGTTTGATTCGATTCAACTCGATTCGATTATTTCCCCATTAACTCACTAAAACTAATTTATACATGTTGATGTAAAATGAAAAAAAAAAAAAAGAAAAACATGAATTCCTTAACATTGCAATATATGTTTATTGCTATTCAACTCAACATTCCAAAATAAAGTTTAGTAAGAATATAAAACTACAACATAAAGCATTCAGAGTCAGAGGTAGCATTCAATATAAAATTAAAAAGGGAGAGGGAGCCGGCACCTCACTGTGTGTGTGTTGCGTGTGCTGCTGCTGCTATCACGGCGGGTGTTTTCTCCTTGTCCCTTCAACGCGCTGCCGTCCGGTCACACCTGGGATCAAGGACGAGGGCTACAGGGAACAGCTACCTTTGACGAACAAGTGCGGGCCTTCACTGCCTTGCAATTTTGAAACTCGGAGAAGCCACACGCATCAGTTTTTCTCCGGTGCCGCCATCTTTGTTTTGGTCGGGTGATGCATCGGCGCACATATTTTGCATCAACGTATTTGACGTCGTTGATTACGTCGACGCGTTGTCCCGGCTCTAGATATGATAGATAAGTGATGCCTTATTTAAATAATAAATAGTGCAGATTTGATCAATTATATGAGTTTTCCAACATTTAAAATAAAGCACGAATTAGAGCGCAGTTTTTTTTGTAATCAGTCTCCAACAACTAACATAATCAGACATTCAATTGTCAATTTGAATAGTTGTTCTGCTTAAATTTGACTTTGGTTTCCATCAGGTCCTCTTTGTCGTTTAAGTATTTTTTCTTCAGTCTTGACCTCTACGGGGGTCTGCATGCTCAGGTGAAACCAGGTTTAGGTGATAAACTGAACATGTGCAGGAGGATGTTTCACCTCTTTGTCATAAGAATCCCTTCACTTATCCATCCCAATAATTACTGTCCAGGCATCCGCACCATGAAACTCATTCCAGTTGATTATTGTTGATTAAAATAGGACCCCCAATATAGTCTTCACCATGTCATTAGTTGGTAGCAATTGTGAAAAAAATGGCCAGCTTTACCTGAAATATGAATATTTCTAAAAACTAAGTCAGACTACATGCTAGTCTATCCTCCACCATCGTTCAGGACAGTCCGTCATGCATGATCACAACACTCATGCATGTGTGTGTGTTATACAACATTCAGCCAACATTGAGGCGACTCTCTTGTTTGAAACAGTTTTTTTTTTATCTGATGTGACACAACTATAGTTCCACTCTTTTAACACCACCAGGCTTCACTGCTGAGATGAATAGTTTTGTGTCTCGTCAATGGATTTGCACTGTGTTGACTCGTCTTTACCGTATCTGATTAGGTCCTCTATTAATCGCTGACTGACACAGATCACTACAGTGTTCTTATCTGGCCAGCTGGTGCAAAAGAAGTTTTGATCATTGAAGAGAATCATCTGTTGTTTTCTTCATTTGTTGGGTCTTTGATTGAAATGTTTTGACTGTAGGCTGTGAGAGGGGCATTGCGTTCCATTAGGCTTAGGACTTTTCAACTGTAGCTCACGCGTCACACAGTGTCAGAGATCACACTCTGATAACCTCACACTCACCTGCTCAGCTCTCAGACTGTGAAGGTGTAGACTTAACCAGTTTGACCTGGCAGTGAGCATCTGATCCACTCATGCGCACACGTGCACAGAGATTGTCCTGAGACTCTGCTTTCACACCGGTTTTGTCACGGTTAGAGGATGGCGTGGACCCAAATGCAGGGAGAGATGAAGGCAGAATGCAGGCGTAGCATTCTTGAAACCAGTCCATGTTTAATAACAAAAAGGAGGCTAGACAATATAATGAACCAGCAAACATTCAGTTTTCAAGCACTCAGCTAAATAGTGGAGGAGGCCTGATTTGGAAATGGGCCACACCTGGGTGGAATCATGAGGGAGCTAATAAGTCACCAACCAAGCACACAGACATCACTGGGAGGTGGAGCCACAAGCAGGAATCTCTTGAAACACAGAGACAAGAGTTAACGCAAGAGAACATACTCGAAAATAGAATAAGCAAAGACTCACAGAAAAACTAAAAGACCACAAGGGCTAAACACAAACAAAACTAAACAGAACCTAACAGGTTCAGTCCTGGACTTGGTCCGAATGGGCAGAGAACAGTTGTTAATTTTATCACCTGGATTTGGCTCGGTTTGCGTTCAGATTAGATCTGGACGGTATGACCTAAAACGTATATCACTGTATTTTTCAAAATTCTAACGGTTTCACGGTATATGACGGTATTTTTTCTTTCATGCATAATCAGGTGTTCGCAGCATTTTCTACTGGTTGAAAGAGGAGTTACTGCAGTAGATTGACTTAGGATGGTTGATTTTACTGTCATGATGAGTGAATATTGTAGAATAATTCCACACTAATGCCCCAGAAAATGATGCTGTTTACAAAGAAGAGCAACTTATGATTCTAATGAAGTGAAGAATCAGAATGCAAAGACAATTGCAGTCAAAACAGAACTTTTACTTCACAAACATCATAACACATCTTCACAAAATAAATTTCACAAACATCTTTTATAAAAAACCAATACAAAAAGTAGCGTAACTTGCAATAATTGTACTTTTGCTTCAAGTTGAAGCCCAGGCACATTACACAGTATTCCAATAAATCTAAAATTTACATTAATATCTGGGCTTTGAGGTATATTCACATTCAAACAAATAGTAAAACAAAGTGAACTGAACAGCATGCAAAGGTAACTTACATAATAAATACAAAAAGGTGTGGAACTTGCATTAGTTCAAACTCAGGTACATTACACATGTATTCAAGTAAATCTAAAAAGAAAACTTGCATTGCTTTGAGGTCTATATACACATCCAAACAAATGAAATGGTTAGTTATTACTTCCTTCAAACTATTGCTTCGAAACCTGTATTGAACATATAAAATAAATATAAAGTGTACCTTGGCTCCTCCAAACAACAGACATGGCTCCTCTTTTTTGGGACAAGTTCTTCTGTGTCGTCATATTCTACTAGTTCTGCAGCTTCAGAGCTTTCAATGTCTTTCTTATCCATTTACACCGTAACTAGCACCAGAGTGCTTTTCCCCCCGCCTCGCAGTCGCACCATTCCTATTTAGAAGTGCAACCTTGAAAAGGGTCCGATCTTAAGCGTGGCGCAGCGTAGCATTCGGAACCTCATGTAATGAATTACACCGGTACGTTGGTATATTAGAAATTTATATCATCATGAAAATATACACCGGTATTTGGTATGAACCAGTATACCGCCCAGCACTAGTTCAGATCACAACATCTGATACAATTCAAACTTCCTCTGGTGAGGTTGCATGAGCTAACCACTTGAGGGCACCGTTACTGGAGAAGAGACTTCTCTTGGCAGAGAAACAGAAACCAGAAGAAGAGGCTCTCAACAGTGGGTCCAAGCAAGCGTTTAGGAGTGCGCAGAAACCTTCTTCGTTTGGTGTTTCACAACATAAAACAATTGAGCAGCAACAAGTTGCCATGCTTTTGGTGGTTTTAAAGCCCTGCTTTGCGCTGTCGCTGGTCCTCCTGACCATCCACAATGCCGTGTGCTCTACATCACTGCCAATACTTCATGTGTTTGATCTGCTCCGAGAGCGGTTGTGTTCATGGCGCTCCTAATTGTCCTAGGCTTTCATTGGATATGCTCCAAGACTGGCAGAAACAATCACTCTAGAATTTGCCTGTTTGATCCACTCTAACATTGTTTGCATGTTCACACCGCCCAAACAAGGCGAACTATCCCAGCAAACGAATCAAAGAGCGTTTTAAACACTCTCTGATTTGATGGTGTGAACACATCCTAAGGGTGCTTTACTAGTAATACTAGAATACCAAAAAGATTCACCAGTACCAGTAGAGCCAATGCATGAAGTAAGAGGGATTGTAGCCTAATCCAGCTCTTTGATTGACTGTAATCTTTTTAAAAGCCAATGGCAACCCTGAATTTACTTTTCTCCGCCCGCTTATTAGCATATAATGCTCACTAGTGACATTTTTTTGCTTCACTAGTAAAGCCTACTCATGCACTAGTCAACGAGAATTGAGTACATTTCTAAATTAAAGCATAAGTAGAGCTTAATATGGTTGATATCACCAATATCAAATGTATGCTCTAACAGCTTGCCATTTTACGCAGTGTGTGTACACACATGTACACAGTAAGGACGTGTATGTGGGTGTGTTCTGCTGACTTGGCACTGTGTCAGCAGCAGTCTGTGGCTGCAGAGCAGAGCGAAATAAAGCAATGACAGAGATGACTATACAATCAGAACAGAGACATAAAAAGCTGATGAGGATGGAAGATAGAGGAACAAATCCCGGTAAAAACTGAAGAGAGCGTTTGGTTTGAATCTGGAGGAAAGTCAAGAAGAAATGTTGGGAAGGTGATAAGAATGAGGAGGGACAAAGAGCCCAGAGTCGTTGAGGAGGAAAGAAAGCCGTGTGAGCAAAGGATGCAGTTCATGAGCACGTTTGACCAGCACTGCAGAGCTGTCATCTGATGTAGTGTTCTATCAGCAGAAGCTCAGTGGAGCGAGTGCAAGGGCTGAAGCCCAGCTCACACACACATTCCCACAGACACAGACGCACACTCACTGCATCTTAGAGCCCCACAACCTCCAGTCACATTGTAAGCCAGTCTAATTAGCAGCTGTCCTGCCCACCGCCTAAATCTACCCTGGGAACATTTAGGTTAGTTTGGTGAGCAGCTTCCTGTTTGAAGAATCACAACTCCATCAGCCAAAATAAAAACAACTGCTTTTTTAACGACACCCGGCTAAATGACAGCGAGGGAGGAACGGCTGCCATGAAACCATTATCATCCATCACGTGTCTTTGTCTTGTTGCTTTGCTCTGTCAGCCTCTGAATTTACCACCCTCCCCGCCTTCCAGGCAGCTTTGTTTTTATGGTCTAATAGAAACGGCTCAGCTGAAAGTCTCCTGGGGACACTTGAGGCCTTGCAGTGGAGGTCGTTGATGGAGCTACAGCTCCCAGTCCTAGTCTGTGGTTCTTATTGCACTGTCATCTGGATCATCTTGATTTTTCTCTTATTTTTTGGTCATTGTTAGGCTTATTTTGAAAACCCCTCTTAGCATTGGGATGGTAGTATGTACAAGGCACAAGTCCATTTCAGTTTATTTTAGCAATTTAAATTGGAACATAGACAGATTACCATTCCAGTGGCCATTAAATATTTCCCATGCTCCCTTTAACGATACAATTTGCTTTTCCGCCGTTTTTCATCCTTCAGATGAGGCATGTAAAAGGGGGGGGGGGGGGGTAATTGCAGTCAATGTAATCCCAGCTCTTGGTGTCTCCAGCATAGGATTAAATCTCATAAGTGGGGCTGGTGAGATTACACAGAGGCTTAGATGCCAGATTTATATTTAATTAAAGTTTTAAGGAGGCATGATGTATCTCTTCGTCCCTGTTGCAGCTCTCTTTGACTGTGACTGTGATTCTGTTTTCATTATTTGACACTGAACCCTTCTTAAACCCAGCACCAAGCTGTGGATGAACAGTGTCTAATTTGGTATAAGCTAATTAATGACTTTTAACCGCTGCCATGTTACAATTAATGAGGATTTTTGTGAATAGAAACATGTGCTGTGTCACCCTGTATTACAGATTTATGAGAGAACCTTTTTCAATATTAACTAGCTACGCAATATCAATAAAAGCACCACTTTTTTCTGATGGTTAAAATTCAAAGTACTGCCAAACAGACTACGTGGCTCCATCTCAAGGGTGGGTTTACCTTGTGGGCAAGAGAGAGAACACTGTGTGTAAACAGAGTGCAATTATAGGCTGATAGCTATATTAGTGAGGCTCAAACAGAGTGACTTTGCTGTTTTACACGGGAGAAATAAATGGACTATTTCCACCCACAATGTCTCTGCTTCCATCACTCATACAACAGAGGAAATTGACCCTAAGTGGCCATCTTTGGCCCAACAGACAATGTAACATCTATACAGGCAGTGGTTCACACAGAGAAAGTCTACACAGTCCCTCCTTCATCAAACTTTCTGCCATTTTAGTCTGTTGTCTTGTTGTCTCTGCACTTGTTGTGAGAGTGACTGAGGGTGGGGCGGTTGATTCAGTTGAGAAACAGACAGAGGAGAAGTAGCTAAAGCTGCAACTCCTAAAACTGCTCTTTTAACGCAAAAAATGCTTTAAAAGAAAAACAATTTTTCTTCAAACAATATTTCATTTTTTAATGTCAATATCTTAAATGTTGATATATCACACAGCCAACCCTATTGTATAGAGCAGTGGTTCCCAAAATTTTCAAAGTCCTTTACCCCTTCAGATATTTTACCTGAAGCATAATAATGTAACGTCAGATACAATGTAATCTGGAAGAACACAAGAAAATTATTATTATTTAAAATTACCACTCAATGTATTTAACTAGCCGACTGGCATTTTCTGTTACAATATTTGAAGTACATCTCACTACAACTTTAATGAGAAGGGTGAGGTTGAGAGGATGAACAAAAATTTGCAATGTTTGTCTGAATTTGAGAGAGTCTGAGTTTTAAATCTATCTCCAAGCAAAGTCTTGTTCTGTATTTTGTTTTCCTTCCTTTGTCAAAGGTGAAAATCCACTTTATGTGGTGTGTTGGGAAAGGGCATCAAAGAAGTCTTGATAGCATATTTGCCTAGCGCAAAGCAATTAGCTCTCTTTATGTTTGCACTTTTTTGATGAGAGTTTCTCTGTCACCGTGGGTAGTCTTACATTGTCCAATGTGTAACTTCTGGCAATGCATGGAGGCTACTGACTGCTTGTCTATTTATATTCCAGTTTCCAATTTTAAATTTTTATTCACGTAAACCCTATGACAATTTGTGTACCCCACTTTGGGAACCTAGGATGTAGACTGCATATTTAATGTACAAATATGAAAACCAAATTAAGTGATGGCTTTTCGTCATCATTCTCCGTCTGACAATTTATTTTGAAAACAGTAGAAGATGAGGATGTGCAAGCCTACTTTATTTATCTTGTGTTTAGCTGTTTACATTGCTAGCATTGGTTTTTGATGCTCTCTGCTATTAGCATGCTTATTAAAAAAAAAAGGACTGAAGTTTTGATGCTTAAATTTTTTTGCGTCAGAGTGCATATTCTGTACAAAAAACATCTGTGTTTGGTTTGAAGCATATGACCCCCTGCACACAATTCTTTTGTGATTCAGACTCAGTCTGGCGTTTCTTAGGAGGTGGAGGCATCAAAGTAATTCTTATTGGAGCATCTTTGACATTTTGATGATGTACTAAAAAAAAAATCCCCATACTCAGCACTATAGTGTTAGTTCAAATAATGGGAACATTATTTATCACTAAATTGTCTTTACAATAATACCATAAAAAATTGATACGGCTTTGTTTGTATTAATTGCAGATCTAACGTAAACGACACACTCAATCATCAAGTTAATTGTGTTTATAATGAAATAGTTATGTTTATTAAGGTGAAATATGTAATTGGAGAGAAAGAGAAAGAGCCCTTTTGGACGAGAGATGATCTATTGCAAAACTTCAAGTTGCCTTAACTAAGCTAGCTACCCCAATCTATAAGATTTACTTGTGTTTCTAGGATAGAATTGATTTTTCTTTTGGCGTCAATGTCCAAAGAACGCAGAGTTTGGAAATGTGACTCCTTCATTGGTCAAGAAGGATTTTTTAGCGCTGATGCCGATACCGATTGTTTTTCCATCAGCCTTAGCCGATGACCGATACGGACTGCCGATTTTCTTGAGGCGATATTTGCTGCCGATACTACTTTTGCTCCCTCAATTTACATCATAAAAATTACACAATGAAAAAAAGAAGGAACATTTATTGAAATTAACAAAGGTAAATATTTAACAAATAATAAAAACAGGTGATGTGGAACAAGAACAAGTAAAAAATAGAGTGAGACAACCCCAGAACATAAATTAGCAGAGGAAAATAGATGCGCATTAAGCAACAAACTGTTCAACTTTCTGTTCTAAATTGCATCAACATTTACAGGAATAAATATTCAGACAAGTAGTAAACTGCTTCTCAAAGTTTTAAAAACTCCTTCTCAGCGCAACGCTCTCATATCGCTGTAAAGTTGAGAAGCAGATAGGGAGGGAGGGAGAAACACATTATTATCTCTGTGTATCATGTGTATATATATATATATATTTTTGTCATGTCTTGTATGTTGCAAAAATTAAAAAATTAAAAAATTAAAATTGATATTTGGCGCCAGTGACTGAATAACATACCGCAAGTCGAAACCTTGCGATATATTGATATTTTGGCATACCCCTATTTGATATAATGCAGTAGATTATTTTTCCTGTTTACTTAGTTTTTTTTTTACGTCACATTTTGATAAATGACAGAAATTATGATCACACACACGCCAAACCTCCAGCCAGCTGCTCGTTAAATAGAACTGCGACAACAACACGTAGAACCATGGAACAACAGCTAAGTTAAACAGCTAAAAGATGCTTTGAGAGTTTAAAAGTTGCTGTTGGGTTTGAAGAGCTTCCTTCACGCTCTGCTAGTGGGGGGAGGGGCTCTGCACTTTGCAGCCACTGTCTCCAGCAACACGAGCAGCCTGTGGCAGCCGCTCTGTATATAAAGTAGCGCATCAGCCGATGCCAATACACGTGAAACACGCAAAAATCGGCAATTGGCCGGCCGAGGAATCGGTCGATCACTATCAAGAATAATGCCAAAGCTGCTGACGAAACATGACAGATACAGCAACCCTCTATTTTCTCTGGAATTCTTCATGCAGAATACCAAACATCTCCGGGGTGACACAATAAGCAATTACTTTTAACACTACGCAGGCAACTTTTTTTTAGTATGCATTCCAAATACTCTCCTAGATAGTAGAATAATCCACATTAAATTAGGCTTCAGTACCAAGAACATTTTTAGTAGTTTAGTAGTAGAAGTGTGACTGAATCATGTCTAGACTTTATATCGAAAATTTTGGCGATATAGAAAGTTACAATATCTTCTGTAACAATTGATTTTTATTTTATTTTTGTATTAAAAATACTCATTTAGAAAGCACTGCTTTCGCTACTTCTCAGAACAGCATGAAAAGCTGTTCGATGGATTGCTGAATGCGTCATAACCCAGACCTTCCCCTAAACAAGCCACACTACAGAACTCACTCACACATGCTGTCCCTCATAGGAGAAAAAGCCAAAAGTGGCACATATTGTACAGCTGTTTGTTAAGAAATGTGCTTGTGTGACATAACCCAAAAATGTCTTTCTGGTAAGACTTTATTGAGGTACAAATATCAAGATTTATATTGTATATCGCCATTTTGAGAAAAAATATTGAGATATGAGTTTTGGTCCATATTGCCCAGCCCTACATATACTGTAGTTCTTCATGTCAGACACATGGTAAACACCAAGGTGGTCAGGGCCAGACCAAGCATTGCCTCATAACCATAAAAAGCTTTCATGAACGATGGATGGGAGCAAGGTTAGGCCACATATGTTCCACAGACCATTAGTGCTACTTTCCCCTCTTTATGCCCCAAGGTATCTGCAATATCCCTCCAGGGAATATATTATTTCTCCAAACATTTTCTCTTCCTGCCCCACCTCTTTTTTTGGTCTACACAATACAAATCATGTTAAAGGTTCATGGCTGTCACTAAGGCAGAATAACAGATTTTATTGCTTAAAACATAAAGTCAGTCCAAACATTAGCTAAACATTTAATTATTGTCATTAGAATTAGTGTGGAGGGGTCACATGACATTTTCCATGTTTTTCTGTCTGTTTTTCATTAGTGTATTATGGTGAAAATAAATAATCCCTGAACAAGAATCCAGTGAGATTGCTCTCATCATCAGACTGTATTGATCCCGAATTTCTGGATATTTCCAGTTTTCTGTGCTCTAATGCATGTATGTAGATGTTTTAGAAAGAATGATATTAGACTTTTTTCATTAAACACAATTAGGCTTTGCATGAACATTCACAAAAGCCTATGCAGTGAAACAAATGGGGTTAAGACAACAAAATCATATCTTGGAAGGGTTTGTCATTATGTCATCAGTTCACAACATCTTACTTTAAATTCCTGACTTTCTAAAGTATCACAGGATGGAAACTGCCCACAGGTCATCTTGTTTCCTTGTTTACAATAATGTCAATGATTAAATGATGAACTGTGTATCACAGACACACACAGTTGTATGATAGTTGAGTTGATGCCTGTTTTTAGCCCTGGCAGGATGACTATTGTTGTTTTCACCCAGAAGACAAAAAGAAGATAAAAAATGGAGGTGTTTTTTTATAGTTTACCAATAAAAAAAATGAAAGAAGAGAAAGTCTGGATGAGAAGATGGTGATGGTGTTGGGGGTTTCTGTCTTTTTAAACTGGCTGTGACTGCAGATTGTGTGGGTGCTGCAGTGGAGACACCGAGAGGAAGAGAGAGAGAGAAAGAAAGAGGGAAGGTTGGAGGGGAGGATGAGGGAGCAGTACCACGAAGACAGCAGAGAAGGCATGAGAAGAACAAGCGCAATGATTCAAATCTCATATCTGCTGATTCATATCTGCAGGTCTGTGAGTGAGGAAGGCTGTTGGGATATAGAACTGAGGGGGAAGGTGTAGCAGCAGCCAGGAGGTGACAGCATCAGGCGGGGGTACAGGTGGAGGGGGCGGC
Source organism: Gouania willdenowi (assembly GCF_900634775.1). Classification (NCBI taxonomy): domain Eukaryota; kingdom Metazoa; phylum Chordata; class Actinopteri; order Blenniiformes; family Gobiesocidae; genus Gouania; species Gouania willdenowi. The sequence goes on along the minus strand of NC_041048.1, from coordinate 22,891,688 downwards.
AGAGCGTGTGGAGCGAGGGCTGTTTATTCGGAGCGTGGCACCAGTGGCAGAGTGGCTTCGCTGGGATGGCAGAGGGGGGACTTTTGGAGGTTGGCCTTGGAGCAGCCCTCAGAGGGAAAGGGTGGGCCACCAGCGGGACAGGAGGTCCAGTGAGTGCTACATGCAGAGGACGCCGCTGGTCGGATGCTGCCACCATGCTCCATCCATGCCACAGATAGCACCTCCTGTCCTGGTTCACGGGGCAGAGCAGGAGGTAGAGGGAGAGATGAGGCTTGGCTTTGGCTCCGGGGGAGTAGAGCACGTCCAGGTGGGCAGGACCTTTCTGGGCCAGGTGTCACTGTGTCTGGAGGAGGTGAGAGGGGAGTCTGACAGGAAGGCTGGGAGCGCCTGCTTCGGTCAGGTGTCGCGGCGGCTCGGGCGGTTGCTAAAGAGGCTGCCCAAGTCTCGGTCCTGGAGTGACAGTCTACGGATCATCCGCCGATCATCCTCCAGTGGATCTCTGCTGAACAACTCAGGTATGAAGATAAGAGGCAGGGCTGTAAGAAACTAGTAACAGTAGGCTGCTCGCTGTGGGACAAAGAGACTAAAGTGATGTAATGAGAGGAGTGCTGTATTGGTCACAAAGGTCAAATATTTGTGCATTGTAAGCATTGATGTGTCTGCCTTTTTTGCTGCAATGCCCTGTTTGTCTTTGTCTGTAGCAGCTTTTGTATGATTCACTGCTGTGTGTCAGTGTGAGTAACCTGAACAAAAGCAGTTTACATTTAAATGGTGGTGCCGCAGTTTACTTTTACCCAGACAGGCAGACCCTGTGAGTAGACACATGTTTTCAGTTCATCTTGAAACTTTGACAAAACTGAATTATCATATTGACTTTTATATCAATAGCAGGAATATGAGAAGAGTGGCAGTGCAGGCTGCTCCCACATTGATTTTTCCCTTGTTGTGTCCGAATAGAGGACAGACTAGTGTCTTTTTTTAGCACAGGTGGAGAAGGGTTGGGTGGGGGAGGAGATGATGGGTGTGATACAAACAACCTTAGTAGCACAGAATATAGCTGGGGCTAACACTGGCCTTCTGCGGCAGAAATATTGATTTATTCAGATGAAACAGATACTGCGTGTGTGTGTGTGCGCGCTTACAAACAGGTTTAGGGTTTATAGGTATTTCTAAAAGGTGTTTCCTACGGTGGCTGAGAAGTGCAAAACACATTTACAAATACCACAACACATTTACAAATTATTGCAACACTTTTACAAATGCCACAACAAATTTACAATTTTGAAAACAAATATACATAATTATCTAAAAAAAAGTACAAATAGCAAAACAATTTTTTACAAAGGTTGAGATGGATTGAATCCGATGGATATCCGAAAATTAAGCACATATTTGGACTTGGGAAGAACAGACCTTTCCGTTGATACCAAGTTTGGCCCGATCTGAGCACTTTTAAAATCGTATTTCACATAATGGTTTTGGATGGAGTCTGAAATGGGCCCACTGGAGGCCCTGGAAGGTCGGTGTTTTCCCTCTGTCACTGTCAATCCGCCTTGAACACGGAGTATTTTATTTTGAAAATAATCCCCCCTCCTTTTCCGTTGTGAGTTCACACAACACATTAACGACCACAAAACATTTACAAATGACTACAACACATTTACAAATTACTGCAACACTTTTGCAAAAGGTCAAAACTAATTAACAACTATGGAAACACTTTTACAATTACAATGTGCCTTTGTAAATCTACCTCAACCATTGTAAAAAAGTGTTTTGCTATTTGTATTTTTTTTTTTAAAGGTAATTATGAATATTTGTTTTTAAAATTGTAAATGTGTTGCGGTATTTGTATATGTGTTTTACACTTCTCAGCCACTGTAGTTTCCTTTAAGGAAAAAAAAAATCAAGCTTTAAAGGTAAAATCAGGATCTGATGTTAAGAAGATGTTGTATGTCATCTGTCTAGCAGAGCTTGACCAATATAAGATTTTTAGGGTTGATACCGATAACCGATATAATAATAATAATAATGCATTAGTTTTATATAGTGCTTTATCATAGACACTCAAAGTCGCTTTACAGAATTAAGGCATTATTCTTTCACTCCACACTTAGTGGTGGTAAACTACTATTGTAGCCACAGCTGCCCTGGGGCAGACTGACGGAAGCGAGGCTGCCATAGTGCGCCATCGGCCCCTCCGACCACCACCAACACTCACTCACACACTACATTCATACTAGGCAATGTAGGTGAAGTGCCTTGCCCAAGGGCACAATGACAGATACCACTGGGTGACTGCCACCCCACTGTGGCACCTGGAATTCTCAGTGGTCTCCCATCCAACTTCTAACCAGGCCCAGACCTGCTTAGCTTCCGAGATCTAACGGGATCGGGCAATGACAGGCTGGTATGGCCACATCTGTTGATAGCCGACATATCTGCCTATATATGAAATAAGAAATGTGATATACACAGGATATACTGTACACTGAAACATAAAAACACATTTTTATAATACCCAAAATATTAATCAAGACAAAGAAGCCAAACAATACTAATAAAAATAAAAATAAGGAACTTTAATTAGTAACACTGTCAACACAACAGCATCCAGTGCCCTCTTTGCCAGATATTGGCAGTTATCTGGATCAATGATACTGATTATGGTACCATGATCATTACACTAAAGGCTTGTAAGAAATTTCTATTCTTATTATTAATTGGCTGGACTATTGATGTTGATTGATCAGTGATAGCTAAAATTTCGACTCTCTAGTAATCCTGGATGTTGTAAATGGCAGAAAAAAGTCAGAAGAAGTTCTCTTGTGGTTTGGAAAGTAATTGGTATAACTGCTTTATTACCACTTTATAACTGCTATTATAATCTATACAGCCCAAGGCCTACATATTTTTAAGAAACTTGTATTGTAAACATAATGTATAATATTTCTCAAAGTCATAAAAAATACAGCATTGTGTTAAAGGAAAGAAAGAAGGAAAACCACCATACTTTTTTCAACGTTACTATTTTTTCTTCAAGAAGAAAGGGTATACGTCTGAGGATATAGAGTGTAGATCTATGTGTTGTCAGCAAAATGTTTAAAATGATGACAAAGCAAACCAGACCAACCAGAATTAAACCCACGCCAGTGCCCATCTGTTCTAGATTGAGCCCCACCAATGCAACCAATGGGAGGTGTGCACTAGGTTATAGGACACTATCACTCCACTTCCTGTTGATGAACAAGCCAGAACATCCTAAGAATGTGTCTTAAATAAATGTGAAATGATTATTTAGTGGTGGGAAAAAAATCTAAAGTTCACGAGACAAGACAATATACAATACGGGGCTCACGAAAACAATACAGGACAATATTTTAGGAAAGGGGAAAAAGAAAAAAATGATGCTTAAAAACTGAATTAAAAAAAACAACTATAAATATGACCAATTTTTCCTAATTAGAATAGAATGGAAAAAAGAGAGACTGACAATTCATCCCAGTCTAAAATTAAAACCATGTCTTAAAAAAATATATTTCCATCTCTGACTGAATTTAAACATTAAACTAGAACAGTCTACACAGCTCAGATTTAAGTTATGAACATGTTGATTTTTTTTTCAACAATATTGGCATGCTTACATTTTGCATTTGAGACCTTTGGGCATTGACTTTGAGTCTCCTGTAGTAGAAAAGACACACTGGTGTGGGACAGATGTAACAGAGATAGAAAAGGATGCTACACTCTCTAACTAAACCCCCTTACTTTGCAATATCGCGATATCACTTGTACCATCTGTGATATATCTAGTGACGCTTTAATATTGCAATATCTTGTGGCACGATGTATCATCCCAACCTTATTCACCATCCATCCATCCATCCATCCATCCAGCAATTATTCCCACTGAACTAAATAAGCAGTAGAAACAAACTTTGTGCTACGTTTCTCTCTTGTTTTCATTAAACCACTGAGGATATGTGGCTGCACAGATGGAAGCCCTGAAGAAAATAACTGTGGGTGTTATGAAGGGGGATAAAATTGCCAGTATCAAATATGAAATCTCTGTTGTTCATATAATCCCAGATGTTACGGTGCAGGAGTTAGATTTTATTTAGCTGTAGGATTATTTCTGGTGGAGCAGGACATGAATTATATTTGTGTATTTGTTAATGAGGAAGATACAGAAAGGATGTGGATAAAAAGAGGAGTGTGTGCCACATGGTGTGTCTGTGTGTAAAAGCCCAACGTTGCAGTGGGGTGGGGGGGGCAGTTCAGTTATGATGGGATCAGACAAGCCAAAGCTCCCCTAAAATCCTGTGGAAACCCGCAGAACCCCATTTAGGTTCATTAGTGACTGTGCTAATATCCACACCCCCACATTATAGCCACCTACCTCTGTGCCCTCGTTTCTCAGCCAGACATGGGGTTAATATAATCCCCAGTCTCCCTAATATGTCTATCTGTTCCTAAACAGACGTCCCCCATGACCTGGGACACACGGCTAATCTGCGTCCCCTGTTATTCCCACGCCCACATTCTCCATCACCCATCCCCAGTCTGTAGTCAGTTTGAACTCCATTGTGATGATTTAAGTAGAGACCAGGAGAGCAATTTGAAAATATATCTTAATTGAACACAATGCAATTAATCCAAATGCAGCAGTGAAAGCCAACCCAGCCATCACATATACAGCCATCAATACATACTGAGCATCTCATCTCTTTCCTGTGGGTTCCTGAGGGAGCTTTATTCTCTTTTCTGTCTGCATGTGTGTGCGTCACCATCACAGAAAAGCAGTCCGACTGGATTGATGGGGCCGTGTGTAGAGAAGACAGGACCGCTGCGAGTGCACATAACACCAGAACCCTTCACCATGTTGAAACAACACACAGAGGTTATAGACATAATGACTCTGGGCAGAAAGAAAATACTGCTGAGTGTTTATAACTCAACCTCAGTGCTGGTTCATCTACACACAGTGGCCCTCATTTATCAACCGTTCGTACGTTCAGATCTGAGCATACAAAGCGCTCGACCATATTCACGCAAGCTTCGGTGTTTTTCAATTTTGACGTGAGCGTACATTACGATCAGATCTCACATCAGGTCTGAGCTCTTGTACGCAAATCTGAGTGTGTGGATTAGTGGTTCAGCACAGCCAAATCGGACTGAGAATAAAAACAAATGATTAAACAATTGGAGCATAAGTAGACACACATTCAGAACAGATCTAAACTGATCTAAACGAACGAAACAAAATGAAATATATTTAAAAAAAAGCCAATGTTATTACTGATGCCACTTTTTTGGTTTCCCTTTAATAAACTCTGTCTGGGAGATGAGGTCCTACGTACAGCACTTCACTGGAGGCTATACGGAGGAAATAGAACCTCATTCATGCTTTTACAGTATATGTAAATAGATCCTTCAACTTTTACAAAGTTGACATTAACATTTCTGTTAATGTGATATTTTTTGCCCAAAGCGTGCGGACTGAGGCCGATATAAACGTCATATCCGTGTGTGTCTCCAGGATCTCTGTTGTGTCGTTGTTCTCAGCGCACACAGGGGGGCAGACGTCACCTGCTCAGTAGCTGATCCTCTTCCACAAAGCCTTTAAATGCCCTTCTTTAATTCACATTTTCACACTGTCAAAAAGCACATCTTTCTTTTGCTCCACCTCAGATCTGAGGATACCGATTTTCATCTTGGAAAAGCTTCTTTTCTTGTTTGACCTCAGTGGGCGGGGCATCGGAAACAGGAGGGCATTGCAAGTTAATGACGATCGAATTCAGCCGCTGCATTTATCAACATGCGATCATTGGTATGCTGGGATTGGTCAAATATGAATGTTTCATAAATCACACATTGGTCCTGTCGTACTACCATTTTCTTGTGCTTACTTTTGGTGCGGTGTTTGGATGTTTATATTCATCATATACGTGTAATGTATGCTGTGCATGATTCTTCTTTAATCTAAAAAGAAGGGTATATTTTTAAAACAACTAATGCCACATTACATTACATTTGTTATGTAAAGAAATTAACTTGTTTTTTTCAGCACCTTTAGGTTTCCATTGGTGTAAAGCCTTCAGCCTTCTTCTTAAATGAATAATAATTATATTGTTATGTATTATTATTAAGTAATAATTATAATATTTGTTTTTTGATGAATTGCCACACACGATTATGCACAGTTTCATACAATTGAACAAGAGTTCATTTGACAGTGAATTGTTTGCAAGCCCTGTGGTTACTTTGATAGATTTACAGTATATCAGTGGTTTGCAGAGTTGGAATGGAAAGGTTTATGAATTATTAAAGGGAAAAAAATCTTTATCTAGTGCAGTTTAAAGGGATATATGGCAATTAGGTAGTTTGATTGTTTATAAATCGTATACAGATATTTTAAAATGCACACAGGAGTCATTTGTAAGTTGGTCATTTTAATAGATTTATTTTTAGCATTAGTTTTGTGATTGAGAATGATACATTTTTAGGTCCTATTGTATTAGGCATTAAACATTTATGTAGTGCAGTTGTAAATACTTTGGAGGAGAACATAAAAATCTGGTGGACCTCAGCACCACACTGCCATAATCTTCAAAGCAGAAGAATGAATATATATATATATATATATATATATATATATAATTATTATTTATTTATTTTTTGTCTGAGTAAATTGAGCAAACGCTTGGTTTATCAATAAATAAAATAAATATATAATTATATATATTATATATAAATAATTAAACAAGATAATATTGTAAAGCTCAAGAATGTGTGTATAATATGAAACATTTGGCTTAAGAGATCAAGTTTAGGGAACTCAAGGCTTCTGTGAATATAAAAACGAAATGCTGAGAAGTCTGTTTCCTCATGTTTGTTATTGTGTGTTTCAGAGGCAGTGTATCTTATCTGTGTGGGAATAATCTGTATCTCAGATGAACCGTGAAATGCTGACGTCAGTTTGTATCATGTGAAAGTGTCAAACAGGAAAAGCTGGAGAGGTGCTCCCTAATGCCCTCACAGCTACAGACAGTTGTATGATTACCTATCATGGACGAGGGTGGGTTGTTCTTAAAGTTCAGTCTGGCACTGAAGAGCAGTGAAGTCGTGTCCACTGGTTAAGACGAGAGGGAAAGATAGACGGATAAAGGCAGAAAGAGGAGAGAGGGAGTTTAGGAAGAAAAGCATGGACAGGAAAGGAGTTTTTCTTTTACTTTCCCTTGTCTGCTTCCTCTTTGTCTTTCTCCGTGGCGATCTCCAAAATGTCACTTTAGAGCCTTGTTATCTCAACTCTTGACTTTCCTGGGCGCATCCCTGATGTCAGTCAGACGTCACAGCCTTTCCTTTCTTACTTAAACTCTGCCAAATGGTTTCCATCACATAGACACACCTCTGCCCACTCAACACTAAAATAATAAGACATTAATCATTTTGAATGGACTGTCCTGGTGTCCTTTCTTCAGTTCGTCTGTCTCTGTCTCACTGACTGAGCTGTAAAGAAGAAAACATACAGTAAAGTAAGTTTCATCTACTGTAAATCTAAAGGCTAATCAAAACTAAAACAAAACATCCCAACACTGACTTTTTAAAGTTTAGCTGTTATGTTTGGTCACCATGTTGCCATAGTAACAATGCTGATCCTTAAGGCTGGGATACACTGTGCGATTTTTTCAATTGTTGTTCTCAGCTCCAGCTCAAATTGCGCGACTCAATTGCAGAGCCCGAATATGCGCAACTCACGATTCATGTTCTCACACTATACGGACCGATACTCTTGACACAATCTGACTGCTCAAACTGTACGTCCATACACGACACGTCGGGGCCTTGTTTCCAGAAATGCAACGTACAAATTAGAAGAAGAAGAAGAACTCTGAAGTATCGTCATTAAAACAGAAGAAGAAGCCGGAAGTAGAGAGACCCTCGCAAATCTCAGCAAATAGAGCTTTAAAAAAAAAAAAAGGCGGCGATGTGATGGACCAGGAGCTGGCTGGGCAGACGTGGGCAGTACGGTCCATCACTTATATAGGGGTCCTACAGTGTTCGCGAATGCACAGTGTGAGAGTCAAGGTAAGCCGGTTCGGTTTGATTTCCTTACGACCATACGATTGCTGATCAGGAGCTGGTCGTGAGGTGTTAGCCGCTTCTTGTGACCCCATGTATAATATGATGATGGACGTCACACGATTTAGCCGAAACTCGGCCCAATCCCAAAAATAGAAGCACGAGTCAAAAATAGGCTCAAAATGGGCCAAAAATTGCACAGTGCATGCCTGCCTTTAGTGGGAGGGATGTAGATGTCCCTCTCATAGTCAACACAGTTATGCTCCCCCTGGGGGGATGACATCATGGCAGAAGGAGCGAGAAACGCCTTGTTGAACACTGAGCATGAAAAATAAAATGTGTTTTTTCTTTGCACTCAAAGAACTTACTGTTCTAGAATATGTGATTGCACATTTTATTGCATTTTTATTGAATATTCAACAGACCTTTTTCAATAAGGGTGATTTTTTTTACACACTCTGTTAACAATCTGTTGTGACTATTGTTGATGCTGTATCATTATAAAAGTGTAGAACTATGGGGACCAATATAACAAACATACTTTACATGTACAGTATATGGATACCGGACATTAGTGTAATGGCTGTCCCAATGGATTTAAAATTGTTCAAAAAATTATTCTTTTTTTTTGCAAACAAATGTGCACTTGTTTTATTTATTACTCCTAAAAGTAATTTTTACTACAAAGTGCCTAATTGTTTGCGTTAAAACCAAGAATATTTTATTCATTTAGGGCTACAAACCGAGTTTAATTGACTTAAAGCTGGTCTGATTCTGTTTCTCCAGAACATCCCAGTATTTGTTTGTTTGTTTTTTTGTATATGTGGGAGAAGTGAAATCTGAGGCTGTGCTTCTTTGTGGAAAAGTCTGTGACCACAACAAAGGTCGAAATACACAAGAAGGAGGACAGAATGTGGAAAGAGCTAAAGATGAAGGAACCACAAAGTTTATTTTTGGGAAGTTTTGATTGAAGCAGCTAAGCTTGAAGGGAGTTTATGGAAATACTGTATTTGTTGACCTAGAATGTTGAGTCTGCCCTTCTTTCAAGCTTCACTGAATTTGTGTGAAATAGTTATCTTTTATGCCATGTTTGGTCTGCGCAAGTCCAGTATTATTAGTTAATTTTAAGTGGTGCAACAGGTCTGGTGTATACAACAGTTTGTTACTTTTAGTATAATAATGATAAACAGATTGATTCATTTAAAATGCTGTAAGTGTGAGTCTATCATAGACCACTAGATGGAGCTAACTTCTCACACCTAGGGATCATGTTATGCAGGAATAGGGTCTTTTTATTTTGGTTTTCCATTCATACATCCTTAGATGACTAACCATTGACAAATCTCCCACACTGTGATGTCAGTTCTGATTTATTTCAGTGTATCATTATGTCCCTGACTGATGATGTATTTCTTCATCAGACTGCAGCTACACTTGTCATCTGGAGTGTGAGAGAAAGGTCCAGCTGGACTGCAACCTGAAAGACACAGAACCAGGACCAACTTCCAGAGGCCACCACTCCTCTGCACAGCCAGAGAAAAAGGTAAAGAAATACAGTATCCAAATTTTAAAGTATGTTACAGTTTTTATTCCAAAATTAAAATTTGTCCTTCAAAATTCTACAGACAACACCTCATAATGACAATGAGAAGAACTTTTAGCAAATTTATTACAAACAAGAGCACTCAGAGGGGGAAATTTACTAAAGGTTTAAGGGTATTAAAACGTGTGCAAACGTCTCTACGCACTAATAAGGGGTACAAACCCCAGAAAAATCAGGACCGCGCATCTTCAGCGCATCACAATGCGCCCACAATCCTTTTCCCTCTGATGTAGTCTAGTGGCTGCGATGCAAAGAGGATGCTGTCAGTGTAGATCCATGGATGTCACTCCAGACGCACAGCTCTAAATAGCTTCTGTCTCTTTCTCCCCATGACTGTAAAACTCAGCTGAGCAGAATGCGTAATTTACGCAGCGATGGCACAATATTCACAAGTGAGAGTGTGCATGACTACTCAGGAGCTCAGACCTGCTGGATGATGCTCAGTAGATCATCTTCAAAAGGTGCAGAGTGATTGACAGATTCTGTTGCTGCATTTACTCAGATCAATGGCATCAACAGATTAATCGGACATTTTTTGTCCAAATTCGTCTGTTTTAAAAGCAAAGTTACAGGACCTAGCGGAGCACCCACATTAAATTAGGGGGGGAAATATAGGTTTTAGGTTAGCTTTTAAAGTTGTTTTTTTTGTTTTTTGTTTAGTTTTTTTCTACATTAATAAATGTTTGTGCAGCAGATAGAGAAATACACCAGCCACCAATTGAACTTGTCATTCTGTGTTCTGTGCACTCACCTCTCCACATTGAACGAGCAACATGTTCATGTAAATAGGGCAGTCTCAACCACGTCTATACGCGCACCTGCTAGTGGCGCAATGTTAGTGAATTCCCCACAGCAGGTGAGGAAACCGCGCCACCAAAGGAAATAGGGATGCACCTGGTTTACCACCCTTTATTTCAGATCTTTGTGAATCTGCCCCAGAGTATACAAACCTCCACCAAGCGCCACATATTATTTTTGCCAGATATTGGCTTTTATCTGGATCAGTGAATCTGATCATGGTACCATGATCAGATTCACTTTAAAGGCTTGTAAGAAATGTTTATCCCCTATCTATAATAAGGATACAGTAGGTCCAAATGTATAGGCACCCCCTTTTCTGTTTGGAAAAATTGGGATAAATGTGCAATACGGATCCAATGCGGATGGAACGTGGTAAATGATGAACCGACCCGACATAACTGAGTAATATTTATTATTATTATTATTCATTACGAACTGAGATAGGAATTTTTGAAATTTTGTCAATGATGAGAGATGGTGATTTTTTTTTTTTTTTTTTTTAAACTGTTTCAAAATCAGTATGTTTATCCAGATCCCATCCAAAATTTTATGGGATCTTCCATGGCATTAGCTTGAACAGCGTTGAAAATATGACCTCCTTGACTGAGGATAAAAAGTTATGAAATTACATCTATATAAACATTATCAGCATTTGTAGTGATCCATTTTTATGTACAACACCTGTCAAGCTCCATCTGGTTAGAAGGGTTGGTGTGCACAGTTTGACAATTCAAGTCTGGACTCTGACTAGGTCACTCAAGCACTTTCTCAGCATTGTCCTAAAGCTATTCCTTAGATATCTTGGCTGCGTGCTGAGGATCTTCCTGCTGAACCAGAAAGACAAACCATCAGTCCAGACTGAGGTCAGAGTGCTCTGAAGCAGGTTTTTAGTCAGAATGTCCTGTACATTACTGCATTCATCTTTCTCTTCATCATGACGAGTCTCCCAGTTCCTGCTACTGAAAAACATCCCCAAAACATGATGCTGCCACTACCATGCTTCACTGTAGGAATGGTATTTGCCTGTTGAATTTTACGATGCGTTGTATTCTTCCAAACATAATGCTTGGCGTTCATGCCAAAGACATCAATCTTTTGTCTCATCAGACATTAGAAATTTCATTTCTCATGGTCTGCCAGTCCTTTAGATACTTTTTTGAAAATTCCAGGTTGACTCTACCATATACACCTGATTAGTGCTTGCTGTAGATATAATGGTTCTTCTGTAAGGTTCTTCTCTCTCCACAAAAAAACTCTGGAGTTCTGACAGAGTGACTATTGGGTTCTTGGTCACCTCCGTCAAATGGCTGGCTTACTTTAAGATGAGTCCTGGTGGTTTCATTTACAGATGAAGGAGGCCACTGTGCTCATTGGTACATTCACAGCAGCAGGACTTTCTCTGTACCCATACCTAGGTTTGTGTCTCCAAGCTCTTTTGGAAGTCTACACACAATTCCCTAGACTTCATGCTTGATTTGTGCTTTGATATAAACTGTCAACTCTGGGACCTTATTTAGACAGCTGTGTGAATATCCGAATCATGTCAAATCTACTAAATTTACCACAGGCGACTTCTATTGAGCTGTAGAGACATGCGGAAAAAAATGAATCATTACGAATACTTTCCGGATGCACTGTGAAAACTTCTTCTGTCTCGTGTGTGAGCTTCTTTGAGTGGGCATGAGTAGCAGAGGTGTGCATGAGTCAGGACTTTTCAGCACCCCTTAATGCCTACACATTTTCATAACAGCCTCCCACCGTTAACATGCTGTTCACTCAGACATTTATTCATGCATTTAGTTCATTTTGGTGACAGAAAGTTCTCAGGACTGAATGTGATTGATCAAACATATGATACAAACTTACTTAGGTTTGTGTTGTTAATGAGAGGCATTCGTTTAATCTGGACAGGGTTTCAGGGGACTGCTGCTGCCTATCACAGATCACAGTCTGTCACAGAGATAACATATAATGACAGACTAATACACACCCATTAACCCAGTGTAGTTATTCATCCAATGCATGTAGTTTTGTAGTGTGTGTGTGTGTGTCCTGTGGCTGTTGGTATTAGCTTTTACTTTGTCGTGATTCTTACCGTTTTATGAAGTAAAGTGTGTTGATAGATGATACCTGGGAATGGAGGCATGGAATCAACTAGACCTCTAAAGGTGTATTGTACTATCAGAATTAAAGGGCCCATGTTATGCTAAATGGACTTTTCTGTGCTTTAAACATAATAAAAGGGCTATTTGGGCTTCATACACATGCCCAAAGTGTTTTTTTCACTGATTCCCTCAATCGTTAGTTAGAGGGTGATTTGCTCCTTTCTTACTGCAGGGCGAGCCAAAACACCTCGCTCCAATTTGACGACGCGTTCCCACTTTGATGACGAATTTAACCCGGCACCAGGAAGCTCTCTGCCGTGATTGACATGTAAACAAACACGCCCACGAAGGTGCTATGTATGTATTTTCTACAGTCTATGTATGTACCGGCGACCGCCCCTCCCCCACGCTCTGTCTCGTGTTTATAAAGCAGCATGAGCTCGGCTACGGAGTGGGTGGAAGGAGGGTGGGCCGTCCTCTGGCCCTACGTTACCGTGCGGGGAAGAGGAAGTCAGTGTCCCGTCTATAGACATGCCCACTCGTGAATATGCATAAGTAGGCCACAAATCAGCCTGTTTGTGTGGAGTTGCTCAGAAAGTGACTTTTCAGAGGCTAAAACTCTGGAAAACAGGTGAGTTTGGAAAAATAAACCTCAAATACTATGTTTTTGGGGTTCTTAGAACAAATGGAGATGGGTGAAAAATAGCATGACATTGGACCTTTAAGTTAACAGTTACATTTTTTTTAGAGGATCAAACTAATTTTTTCGTCATGTCTGCTTCACCCATTTCCGTTTAATTTTCTTTTCCTCGGCTTTTCCAAATGTATGACTTTACGGGCTATTTAACTTCCCAAAGTCCTGTTACATGAGACTGTCGGTGCATAGTTTGAAATAATATGAAGGCAGCCCGTACTTTGTAGATCTGTAACTTTTGATCAGGAAAAATTGGCAATTTCTCTCCACTGTTAGTGTCACCATCTGCTGCTTTTCCTCTTCTGTGTTTTTGTGGCATAGCGCAAATGGTTGTTGATTTACTCTACAGATTAAATTGAAATGAAAAACCTGTAACAGTATTAAGCTTAAATGCCTCCTGAGTGCAACCCCTCTATCAGCAAACAAATTTATAAGCAGTCAATGTGATTAGGAGCTCAATTTTCATTATTTGGAAGGATTTGTTACTCTAGATTACATCATTGGCAGTGAGTAATATAAAGGCCTTTGTGTTTTGTGGAATATCACCAAAACAGAGTTGTGCATCTTAACAAAATTAGTGTCATGATGGTTGCAATTATTATTCTGAGATGGAGAAAGTAGAACATTTGATCAAATTAGATAGATTGCAATTGTTTGGACATGTGCAGAGAAAAAATATTAAATATACTGAACAAAGGATGTTGCAGCTGGACCTACCAAGCAAAATGAAAAGAGAAAGGCTGCAGAAAAAGATTGATTGGTAAAGAAAACATAATGATAATTGGTGTTTCTATTGAAGATGAGAAAGATAGGAGATGTAGGTAGATACCTTGCTTTGGTCAAAACAAGGAGAATGAATGAAAATCTCAGTCGTTATTCTTTGACATTTTGTTATAAAGGTCAGTAATTTGGAATTTTAAATAAACAGGAAATACCACATAATTATGCAACGCTCATCACGAGATGCAGTAATTACACCAAAATCATCCTCAAAAACCGTGCCTCACTTACCCTTTGTGCAAGCACATGGATGCATGAAAGAGCCTGATTTAGAAAGCGTCTGTTTTCTGCTCTGGCCTCCCAGCTGCAGTCACCCACGCAAATGAGCTGTCCACATGAACACATGAACACACTACATGCGATAAAGAAGGCCTCATTTCTAAGTGAGCCAAGTATAGTGCTCTGCTTTGTGAGAGCGGGAGCCAATAACATACACACAGAAGATCAGCAGCACCCTGGAGAAGAGTGATAAAGGTTTATTTCCCTGCGCACCCATTTTCACTTTGCCGTTTAATAGCTGCGTGTTTGTTTGCATTTGTCAACTGCTTCCCCGTTAATGTTGAGTCCAAATTGTGAGTGCATCAGCAAAAATTGATCCCCTTTTAGCCAATAACCTGTGGCAATGCTTCAGCAGTCACATGAGCCCTATGGGCACACTGACCGCGTTTCATAGACTTACAGCCAGTAGGAATGTCGTTCAGCGTGCATCCATGTGAGTGGATGCATGTGTGTGACATCATACCCCCTGCTTGCTGCCTGCTCCTATAGTGAATAGATGAAAGAGTGACATACTGTAGTAGTAGTGCATGCAGCAGTCCTACTTTAGCAGTGTTTTTCAACCTCGGGGTTAGGACCCCATGTGGGATGGTCTGGAATTGAAATGGTGTTGCCTGGAATGTCTAGTAATTGGTGTAAAAAAAACAAAAAATGGATCAGAATTAATTTTAATTTATTATTATTATTATTAATAATAATAATTATTATTATTATTGTTATTATTATTATTATTATTGTTAGTATTATTATTATTATTATTATTGTTATTATTGTTTTTGGAATACACATCACACACAATAAATTTCAAATAACTGTATCCTATACTTGAACTTTGTCAGATATAAATCTGGTTCAATTAAAATGCAGTATGAAAATATCTGAGGTAGCACACTAATCCTGGCTACTCTGTATTTGTAACACACTTTTTAATAAACATGATTAAAAAAAACGAATTCTAGAAAAAAAATATGTCACTGTGGTTGCCGGACATTTGCGATATCAAATAGGTTGGGAGCCCAGAAAACGGTTGGGAACATCTGTACTATAGGAAACATGCTTTGATGTGTAGCTCTAGAAAACACATTTTAATCACACAAAAGCAGCTGTTAGATTAGATGGATGTACACTGTGAATCTTACTGACAGGGACAATAGTTGCTCTTTAATGACTTGGGCTCATTTCCTGATTCTGAGGGCAGCCTGTGAGGTCAGTGTAAGTAAGACGAGAGGTCACTGTTATCTCTGGGCTGAAAGGCATCAGTCTTGGTCTAACAAATCATTAATGCTAATGCAAAGCCATCTTGGCTATACTCTCTTGTTTCCTGTCATGACATGCGTGATGCAGGAAGTAATTGCTCAGTCGTCGTCAACATGTTTTATTCTGTTTGTTGTCTTTCCATCTCAGCTTGTCGTCTTGTGTGGGAGGAAGTGGTTGTGCGCTGCATCGCATGGTGCAGCTGTTGCAGGGAGAGCACGAGAAGGAGTGTGTGTGAGAGGAAGAGAGAGAGAGAGAGAGGAAGGGGGAGGGCTAATAGACTCAACCACAGATGGTTGAGCAAGGTTGCAAGTGAGTGAGCTCAGGAGGAAAGGAGAAGAGAGAGAGGCAGAGTGGGAGGAATTCATCTCTGCTAGGATTGCCACAGCAACAACGGAATAAGAAACAGGAGCCTGAACCCGATCCGTTTATATCATCTTGCTGCAGCCAGTAAATCTAACCGCTGGTTACCTGGACTGCTCAGATGGACGTACAAGCCCACTGCAGAACCCAGCATCTTCTGCTGGTAGAACTTGGACAATTGGTCTCCCTTTGACGATTTTTCAAATGTGGTGTTGTCTTCATCAGTGTTTGTTTGCAGGTGCTCTAATGTGAGCAGGGTAACCTGAGACAAAAGCTGTAAACTGACTCCATGGCACTGCCGACTACCGGTCTGTGTGTCAAGTAGTCATACGCCTGTAGGGATAGGTGCAGGTACTGTGCGGTTTGTGAGTGTTTGTAAGCACTCACACCCACATCAGGAGGAAGTGATACGTCTGCCCTCAACTCTCGTATTTCCTAGTCCCCACTCCAGTAGCACCCAAAGTGCCGGATCTTAGCCATGCTCACTGGTTTCCCCCCATAAGTGGAACCTTTACTCTGTCGATGCATCAGCAGAGGAGCGTTGCTTTTCTCTGGATGACTGTAGGACTGTTTGACGCATGTAGAACCTGACAGCGTCTAAACCAGCTTTTCAAGGTAATCAGGAACTTCCTTGAGCCATCAGAGTGTCTCTGTAGAGGCTGCCGGAGACCTCTCCATGACTGTCAGCACAGTGATGACCCCCTCCATGACCAGCAGTAACAGCATGAGCAGCGGGTACTGCAGCCTAGACGATGAGAGCGATGACTTCACCTTCTTCACAGCCAAAACATCGTTCTTCCGAAAGCCCAAGCTTCTGGCTAAGGTACAAAATGAGGGCATCTCTTTTTTGTAATTGTTAAATTTGTGATGTGAGTGGAAGCTTTGGTAGATAAGATTCTGTTTATTTTCTTCAGCCGCAGAAACAAACATATTCATGGCAAAAACATGCAGCCAGAAAAGAGAAGTCAGGGGAGGAAGTGGTTTTTTTTCATGCATTTATTCACGTTGGTGAGAGTGTAGAGAGAGGTTGCTTTCATAGATCTGTGTTACATTGATCTCAGCAGCCTTGCTCATTCAACTTTATGCATTCTGGTGGCTCAGTTATCAACAGAAGGGCTAGTTTATTCAGCACTGCCTGGAAACCATGTTAAGGGAGACTAGACCTGCTGCTGAGAGCTTTCATCAGTGCAAAATGGAAATTATGGGATAATTCTTGGACTGGATATCTAAATTTAGAGATCTCATTGACATTTCATCATGAAGGGTAGGTTTCCTTAGAAACATCTGAGACTTTTACACTAGAGCCAACAAACACGTAAGTGGGTGTGTGGGGACAACTACTTATGATGACTTTGTAGTTACCATGGCAACTAGTGAATTTGTCTGCACATTTCACACCCCCTGGGATTTTTTGTTGCTCTTCTGTACAGTAGATACATACAGCACTGCATGCCCTGCAAGAGTCACTTACTGCATTGCATTAGGCCAATTGATTTTCTCCAGAGAAAAAGAAAATAATTAAGAAAAAGCCATCGCACATGCACTGTTGCATTCTCCTAAAACACATTCAAGTTTGATCTTGCCGTCCTTGTCTTGAACCTTCTTTGTTGTCTGATTTTAAGAAGGTCTCATCTAAATAATTAAACAGCTGTGATGTCAAAGTATGGAGTTAGGGTTGCTGACACCAGGGAGCCTTTTTTACATTATGTTGCATTCCAATTGAAACAGACCGCACTGGCAATTTATGGTCCAAAAATAGAAAATATGTCATTTTCATTACCGGTACCAGGGCTTGCAATTAACACCAGCCAACCTGCCAAATGCTGGTGAATTTCAGCAGTGGCTGGTAACACTGCCACTTCCACTAGCCATTATGACAGGTTGAATTTTATATTATGTATAATTGTAGTTTTCTCAAACAGCATCTGAAATAATAAATGAAATCCGATGTGAGACTATGACAATAAAACTCCCATGAGCACTGACTACAAACTGTGTGAGCCGGAGATAGGCACCGGCAGACCCCCGCAACCCTTAAATAGGACAAAAGTGGGTCTGAAAATGGATTTGAAGGATGGAAATGTCCCGTGATCATAAAGGGTACATGGCGACAAAGCGGGTGAAGACGGTGGGATCAGTGCAGGACATTGTGAAAATGCTGAGTGGCTAGTAACTCTGGGAAACCACTGGCCTGTGAAAAAAACAGTTAATGTCAAGCCCTAATTGTGCCACATTTGTTAAGGGACAATATACAGATTTAAAAATACAGCGTCTCCATCTCATGCAATCCATTAAATTTAGCTTTGAGCTAATTTACATTGTCTTATGTAGGGGATGTTATGAATTGATATTTTAATATTTAGGTGGCACTCTGAGATGATTGAACAACTCTTCAAAGCACTTTCCTCAATAAATCACAATTGAATGTAATCAAGGTAGGATTCACGACTTTAATCTAAGCTCCGCATCACACAAGATTTACCAGTGCACAATAAAACAAGTGAGGTAAACGTATATTGATTACAGAATACAATGTGAATTATAAACAATTAAGTGACATACTAGTGGCATGCGCTTATAGGAGAATAATATCCAATGAGTAACAGTGGATTATCATTGTGCTCACAACTATTACAAGATATGTGTTAACTACCAGATAATACAGACTACTAAACAAACTGTGGTTATTTAAGAAATAAAATGTAAAAAATATGAAAAATAAATGAAGAAAAATAAAAAAATAAATACTTTAAAATAAAAATTAAAGGAAAAAAACTAATAATGAGTATGTGAGTGGGTCTGTTTGGTTGGTGTGTGCGTGGGTGCGTGTGGTAATTTATATTTAAAGTTCCATTGTTTGATTAATAGTTCTCCTACCTCTTGTTACAAGTATCCAAATGTAAATAAAGCATGAGATGGACTGTTGGCTGTATGTGGGTGTGTGTTGGCCAAGAATCTATTTCAAATATATACAGACGAAGAAGTGAGTATGGCTAACGTTTTGCTAGAGGTTTATTACACTTGCGGCTGTGGCCTCTCCATCAGTGGGTTTTATTGTGGGAGTGGCTCTGGTTTGAAGACGTCATTTCCTGGACAATCCACTTTGGAACTGGCCAAGGTTCACCAAGCAGTCCAGTGTATAGTGACGGTCACAGACTAACGGATGCTGGATGGTGTGTCTCGTGCTCCCAGAGATAAATTCCAACCACTTCTGGCGAGTAGACTCTTCTTCAGAAAGTTTGAACAAATTCCGAGGACTTTCGCAGTCAAACACGCATTTTTGGTTACCAGACATTATCGTTTGGTACAAAAACAAAGACCATTTCTTTTCCCTGTGCAGACTGGATAAGAAAGGACAATGACCATCTAAACAGATGTTCTTTGGCCGCTCGCATTACTCTAGCACCAGAGAAAATGGGCATGTGTGCAGCAAGCACTTCCTGGAGGGGAAGGTTCAGAATGCTCGTGACATCACTAGAATTTGAACCGCTCATTTATCAGAAGAAGGCAGAGAAGCAGCTCAGAGAGCAGGATTATTGAGGATTTCTGTGAGATGCAGGAAGGAAGCCCAATAATACTTTGGGGGTGTTTTTGATAAGGAATTAAATTGTAACAAGGGTAAAAGCTCAAAAAATTTGATTTGCATGATATAGGACCTTTAACATTTAACATTTGATGTGCGATTTGTGAAGATTATCAGATAATGTAACACTTACATTGAAACGTTTATCCCTGGTTGAAGCACTTGCATTTATGAAATAAACCTGTAACTTCAATTAATCAACAGATTGAATACTACATATACACAGAAAAATGGCATTATGAAAACTTTTATATGGATATTAGGGTGTTGTTTGTTCAAAATCCAGTAGCAAAGGAAGAGGAGTGTGTTTTCTTTGTTGGCCTTTTCTCCAAATGAAGTGAGGTAATGCAGCCCGTTTACACTACACTTACAAGGGTTTTCCTTTATGTTTTACGACCATTAAAGCAGCAGCTTGCCACGTGTCACCATGTCACCAAACAGAGTGTGGTAACGTGGATTGCATTTGAATCTGTAAAGGTTATTACACATCAACTAAATGTGGAGTACATAATTTTTTTTTTCTTTTGTGGGTCATTGTCAATCCCCTCCCCCATCATGTTTGCTCTGACAGACAGGTACTGACAGGAACTCATGCATCAAAATGTTTTTAAGTGAATCATCATTGATGTGACATCCAAAGAAACAAAACGAAACAGAGAACTGCATAATTATGGAAATATCTGCTGCACTATAACAGAACATAAACGCCACACCATAACTTCAGATGGCTTTCAGAGGTGAACCTCAATAATGTTGATTATCGCCTTGATAATGTGTTGATAGTTTTGCGTACGTGTGTGTGTGTGTGTGCGTGTGTGTCTTTGTGTGTCTTTGTGTGTCTGTGTGTGTGTGTGTTCAGAAGAACACAGATTTCTCTGCTGTGACTTTCCAGCGGTCATATGACCTCTGCTGTCTTGTCTCATCATAGTGAAAGTTTGTGTGTGTGTGTGTGTTTGTGTGTGTGAGCTGTAAATGTTATGTAACATATCAACCATTCTTTCTATCTGCATTTACAGGTAGTGCATCTGATGTTTAAAAATGTCGTTTTGACTATGATGTCATCATGTGGAACTCATTATAATACAGGAAGGACCACATGTTCTCTAAAAGATCTCAATTGTATAAGAATTCTTTACTTAATATTACTGTTTTTAACCTGCTCAATTTAAATCAGAAAAAGGTTCCAATCAGTTTCAATATGAACTGCAGTAGAACCCTTTTTAATAAAGGAATGTGTTTACAAGAATAATAATGCAACTTGCATTGTCTTCTAATACACACCTGTATAAAAGAGTTTAATCACATATTTATTATGTAGAGTATGATGTCAATGTGATAAAGACAAACTGTTGAGATTTTGAAATAATTAGAGCATTCGGGAAAAAAATCATCAACTTCACATTAGGTAATACCAAGTGTTGATATTAACTCATTCAGTGCCAGCCATTTTCAGAACGGCTACCACCCTCACTGTCAGCCATTTTAGAGCTTTTTGACTGATTTTTAAAGACCCACGGAATATTTTGTACTATGAATATAAAAATCTGAAACCAGATTCGGAAAGAATAGACTCTACTTTCCTCAGAAAAAAATATTATATTTTTAGTTTGTTTTGTTCTTCCGTAATCAGCAGTGGAATAGAAGCAAGTTTCACACAAATTGCCAGTTTCTGACAAAAAGCTATACATATACGTCGATGGCAGTGAAGGTTCGGATTTGAAATGACGTACATGCATATCAGTGGCAGTGGGTGAGTTAACGCAACAACCTTTGTTTATCAGTGAAGCCATGATTAGACCTTTCTTTGTGGCCTTTGCATATTACATAGGTTTATCCATATCCATAGGTTTTCTTTAGGTACTCTTGTTTCCTCCCACAGTTAATTTTCATTCGTGGGAGGATAATTAGGGTTTTGTACGAACAAATGAGTGTAAGTGTGTGGAGTCTTCCTTAAACCCACCCAATGTAATCAGAAATACTACTAATTGAAATAAGCTTGAACAGTGAACTAAGCCCAGTAAATGGACAAGAGCAAATAGAGTAGAAAAAGACATTTCCATTCACAAACAAATAAACATGCAACATGTTACATTAAAGGTTTTAAAATGTAGGGTCAGACTTTGACTTCTTGTGTTATTTAAACTTGTACAATATAACTGTGAGTTAGTTAATACTGGGTATTATTACTTAATTTCATTATACTACAGTAGTTTTAAATACTATGTGGACTATGTGGTTTTTGTCTTGATTCGATTTTATCACGATACTTGGTCGCCGATTCGATATATGTTGCGATTCTGATCTTTTGCGATTCTCCAAGTTTTGAGATTCGATATTATTGATTGTTTAGCTTTTATTTTTCTTATCAAAAAACAAAAGTTGAATCAAATACTTGTAGAAACAATATAGGAGTCATAGTTCCAGTGCATTAAGTGCATTACATTATACGGTATGTAGTGTTAACATATGACAAAATATGCAGACATAGCAAAAACGAAATAAAAACATTTCGAAAAAATTGATTTCGGGGAGAAATATTGATTTATGATATTGTCACACACAAGTATGGCAATATACGTATACATGAATCACTATTTTCTCCCACCCTTAATGATGCAATCTGCAACTCTCAGATCCCTCTCTTCCCCTCCCTCCCCGCTGCTCTCTTGCCCTGCCTCCAAACCTCCCAAAGTCCCTTCCTCAGAGGAGCTAACAAGCTAACGTTAGTCCGACAGCAACATCACAGTGATATAAGATGCTCTGTTGAAAGCATATTACTGCAACGCTTCTCTCTCTATATATGTGCACAAACCTTAGCAGCAGCAACAACACATTGTCACTTACAGCAGCCACACGGAGGCTGCTGAGCGCACATGAAAGTCACTTTTATAAGAGTTGCAGACTGCACCTTTAATAACTACACTATAAAATGAAGTAACTCACAATTGTATCTTTCAAGGTTAAATAACCCAAGAAGTTTAAGTCCAACCCCAAAAATCTGTTACAATTACCCTAATAAATTGACCTTTGGAATTAAAATTTGATTGACATCAACAAATGAATTCCTGTTAAATCAGCTAATTTGCTTTAGACTAAATGGAAACGCTTTCCACAGTTTAGTAATGTTCATTCACCAAGTTGTTTTTTTTCTTTTGTGTTGCCATATGGTCAGATAATAAATTACATGATTTCAACCTTTTTAACCTCTAAACAAGATGTGAGGGACAATCATAGATACAAAACTGATTTAGTTATTTTCTCTGGATTTATTCAGTGTGGTTTCTATGCAAAGGTGAGCATACTGAGGCATTGTGGGTAAATGAGCTGTGGGTTTGTTTCTCCTGTTGGAACCAAAACACTGTTTCGTAAAAATGAGCTGCTGGTTAGAGTTATAGAATCAACCAGGGTTGGGGTCAATTATAATTGTAATTGCGAATTTGATAATGAATTACAATTATGACGTAAATATAATTGTGATTGTTATTTGAAAAATCTGTTGCTGTTATAATCATAATTTAAATGTAATTGAGTTCAGATAATTGACTTTAATTATAAATGGCATGGAAATTTTACAAAAACTGTCATTTATAATTTAATTAAACCTGTGGAACTATGTTACAGTTCTATGGCTTACACATACATAGTTAACAATTATTGTTATTATTATTATTATTATATGTTTCATATCAAGTTTTCGCGCTACCTGTCAGTTTGACACTACCAAGCCTAGCAAGGTAACCAAGAGATGAAAAATAAATTAGATGATGATAATATTTGTATATATATATATATATATATATATATGTTAGGGGTGTCAAACAATTATTTTTTAATCGCGATTAATCGCACGACTTCCATAATTAACTTGGGATGTAACGATTCACTCAACTCCCGATACGATTCGATTCATGATATTGGGTTCACGATACCATTCTCTCACGATTTATTTTACAAAATGGGACTGTAGACATATGATGACTGAAAAATATTCCTTTTTTTTTTGGGTTCAAAACTATAAAAAACTGTACTGTTTTCCTTTTATTTTTCATTGTCAAAATAATCCCTTGATAAACTACTCAAAACAATGCAATTTAACTAAAAATAAATCTTGAACGAAATAAATAAAGGAATAATACAAATGAAGAAGAAACCTATTAATTTAAATTCTTGTTCTATAGTAAACAATGCAAAACTGCGTAATAGTTCTTTTTCTTTTTAAAAGTGCAACTGAAAATGTATTTTGTGCCTTAACAATTAGACTTAAAAAAAAAAAAACAGTCATTGCATTGTATTCACGTCAGATATTTGTTTGGACCAGCAGAGGGCGATGGTAACCCAGTGGTCGGTTGGCATGCAGATATTTTTGCTGTGAAGAAGAGATGCTATGTGCTAGCAGACAGAGCTAATAGGAAAACGTGACTTTTACAGATATTCACGTAATATTACAGATATTCTGATTATACATTAAAAGGATATTTTTCAACTTTATAATACTCTTATAAACATAGGAGTGGACCAATATGCTTACATAATGCAAAAATATTTATTATTGCAACATTTAAAACTCAGCCCAACAGGAATCATCAAATGGGAACATTAACATGAATTCAAAATTGACAATGTTGTGTCCAACTCAACATTTGGAAAGAATTATGAAACATCCAGTTTTCAAAGAGCTTAAAATAAATAATTGATCCTTCTGCATCACAACAGAGATGTTTTCACATCGTCATCTAAACGTACCACCTCAAAGCAAATAGCACACGATATGATTGTGCCTAACCGCCTCACATGGGTAAAAATAAAGCATAACACAAAACACAAAATCATCCCTTACTGCAAAGGAGGCTCAACATTAGGAGTGTGACGATATCTCGATACGGCATATATCACGATATTTTTCGCACGATCAATTATCGATATGCTTGTGGTATCGATTTTTTTAATTTTATTTAAGATTTATTTTATTATTTTCAAAACCTTTTCTACGTTTTCACTAAAATGTGCAGGTAGGTCTTCACAGAAATGTTGTCACTGTTTACTGGAATATTGCACTGTAATGGTGTCACTGGTAAGAAAGACCCTCTTTTTTGTTTACAGAAAGCACTATTGGAGATACTTATTTGTTTACATTGGTATGTTGACACTTATTTACAGAAATGTTGCACTAAAATAGTGTCACTGTTCATTGGACACTTTTTCACTTTATTGTCTTTCAGAGATAAAATAAAAATTAAATTTTTTCACTTAATCTTTTTTTTCAAAATGTTATGTCATAGATTATCGTAGATTGATTTCTGACCAATATATCGATAATCGCAGTATTGTCATATCGTGAGACAATCGTTATTGTGAGCTTTGTATCGCATATCGTATCGTATTGTGAGGTACCCAGTGGTTCCCAACCCTACTCATCATAGGGTGTTACAAAAAAAAATAAAAATGTGCCATTAACAGCTCTTGTATTCAGCAAAGTCTGTGTAATCATGTCTTATCCTTTCCCATCCTATTCTTGACAAATTGAACAAAACCAAAGAGCTACTATATACTGTATGTGGGTTGCCCTCATTACTTTGGTTTCTTAGCACTGTGCCAGTTGCTCAAACACACACGCATGTTTACATTTTCAGGCGGCAGCTCTCTTCTTCTGAACAACATGCCCAGACAGTGAAAATAACCTCTTGCATGGTACAGATGTAGCAGGTGTTGCCAGGTACTTCCATGCACTTTCCATCCAAAATCCCTTTTCCCGTGTCCACAAACACGTTGCTACCTGAATTGTCAACCACCCCTGAATTGTTAACCCTTCTTCTTCGTGGTCTTTATCAGTGGTCGGCCTCCACCATTTGGGGCGTTACCGCCTTTTACTGACACGGAGTGTGTGGAACAGTTCCAAGCTCAACCAATCTCCTGCAAGTTTTCCAACAGGGCGTACGTTAATCGCACATTTAAAAAAATAGTGGCGTTAAAGGAAATTTGTGTCAATTTTGACAGGCCTAATGTATTTTACAGCTCATTTAATACATGGGTCAAACCGACCTGTTATCATTAGAGATGCTAACAGAAAGCTAACACAAGGGGAATGCTATGTTTTATTACAGGCTCTGTGATTTAGAGTATTCGAATTTGAACTTTAGTGATTAAGAATGTAATTTTAATTGATTTTCAAGGGGAAATTTTAATCTTAATTGGAAAAAATGGCGGTCACCATAATCGTAATTGAACGCGGATAATTGAAGATGGAATTGTAATTGAAAAATGTAATTGACCCCAACCCTGGAATCGATCAACACATTTCTTTGCTTCCGATGCTGTGAAGTCCCTGGGATATTATATTTTTAATATTATTGCTAAATCTATATATAAACGCACGGGTCTATCCATTTCATCTGAATTGTCTGCATAATTATCTAAAATTGTTGTTAGTTTGATTAATGAAATGAGTGCCAAAATAAAGATTACCTGTCAAACTTTATTGTTATTTATAATTAATTCATTTATTAGTATTACACTTTATTTTGTATTTTCCTTTACTGTATAAATGAAAATAATGTTTTATATACTATATATAGGAAAGTTATAGACTGTATAGCTCAGTTTAGATTTAAATGGCTTTGTTCCCTGTGACTTTGTGGTTCACTATGGGACAAAAAGTGTTCCATTGTCCTCGCAGCACTCTCACTGGTATGCAGTAATGGAGGGCAGGGTCACTGCCTCGATACATTTAGAAACTCCTTTACAAACACAGGAATTCCTGCAAGGCTTTTTTCCCTCTTTTTTTTTTTTTCATTGCATTCAGCTGTGAAGAAATTCTTCAAACTCTTCCTCCCTAGTCCTCTAATTCTTCCCCTGCGCCCCAGATTGAAAAACACTTTAACAAGGGGACTCAAACCGATGGACTGTATATGTTATATTTACTCATCATTAATAATAGGGTGAAGCAAGCAAACCTGAATGATGATGGTGTAAACTCAGCTGAGGCGACTTGGTGAATTTTAAAGATAGGGTTATTGTGTTTTGCCAATATTTTTGTAACGAGACATTATGAGGAAAGGATGTCCTCCTCCATCACTTTTTTTCATCTTATCTGCTGAAAGATTGCAATGATAGCTGGGTTATAATTGCACTGAGGAATGCCTTGTTGTTGATTAGAGAGAACTCTGAAAATAAAAAGGAACAAGCGGGTCACAACATGGATGGAAGGATGGATGGAATGGATGGATGGATGGATGGATAGATGGATGGATGGATGATAAAAGCAATTAGATTGAAGCACAATATGGACAATCTCAAATGCAGCTCTTAATAAACATTCATCATGTTCACACCAAACGTGTTTCGGACGTCAAAATCGTGCCTCACGCGCGTAGTTGGACGCTTGTGCTCATTGAATACAGACGGTTGTCACCAGCGTCGAAGATGCTCGGGACGCGCGTTGAGGGGAGGGGCTTCTCTGTTGCCAGTGGTGTTCAAACAATGGATGATATTGTGGTGATCAGTTACGTTCATGATTCATCCAGTGACT
The DNA here is from genome assembly GCF_900634775.1 of Gouania willdenowi. Classification (NCBI taxonomy): domain Eukaryota; kingdom Metazoa; phylum Chordata; class Actinopteri; order Blenniiformes; family Gobiesocidae; genus Gouania; species Gouania willdenowi. The sequence goes on along the minus strand of NC_041048.1, from coordinate 22,864,622 downwards.
ATGAAGTGGTGGGGAACATTATTGTGTTGAGAAGGCTGTAATTTGGTGTGACTGTGCGCACCATGATGTTAGAGGGCTATAGAGAAGTGTGGTTTAATGGAGAAAAAAGGTTGGAGTTTGGATCCTCCGACTCCTGTTCATCGGCTCTACATTATTGAGAGAGTGGCTTGGCCTTATTTGCGCCTCGGCGCCGTTTCTGGATTCACTGCAACTGCGCTCGGACGAGAGTCGCTTTCAGCGCTACTTCGACTCTCCCGTGCCCAGTTTGACGACCTGCTGACCCGCATCGGTGCTCGCATCTCGCATCACCAACTCCAGGCGCTCTATTCCAGCAGAATATTGCCTGTTCATCTGTCTCCGGTTAGTGTTTTTTTTCTTGTCATTATTCTGAATACGTCACGGTTGATTAGTCGACGCGCCGCGATATGCTCCAAAAGTTCAACAATCCCAACTCCAGCGTCGGCCGCATTGGAGGCGCCGGACGCACGTCAAAAGCGTCCGCCGCACGAAAAGCTTCAAGAAGCGCGTCCACCATATATTGTGAATGTAAAGCTGCCGCTTTTGACGCGTTTGGTGTGAATGCGCTATATAAGAGTAGATGTTGAGCTTTATCTTTGCTTGACTAAGGTAAAGAACATTTTCTCTCTTGTTTCAGCGATGTTTCTCATCTTCCTCAGAAGACGTCAGTGTATAGAGCAACATCTACTCTTACACTTAATGTCTGGAAAAAAGAACCAAAAACCGTCTACAAATGCAGCTCAGTCTTTATATTCACACATAAACTGGCTCCCCAACAGAAATTAAACCATTAAATCAAACACCTTTTTTTTTTTTTTTTGCTGAGCCAGGATGAGCTTCATCCTGTGTGCGTGTCTTATCAAGGGATCATATTTATGTGCACACACACACACACACACACACACATACCCTCTGTACTGAAAGACACATTGACTTCATCACATGACTTAAGGATTCCCCTTCAGAAATGATCCGTGCCACACTTCTCTCTCCCTCTCCCTACGTCTCTTTCTCTTCCTCTTTCACGAACATCCACTGTGTGTCTTTTCCCCGAACCAGAAATTGCAAATGAACAGTAGATAGGAGAAAGAAAAAAAAAACCTATTATGAGATGGAGAGGATGCATCCCACAGTACTATAAATAACTCGGTCAAACTCTGTGTTGCTAAGGCTGGCTCAGCAGCCTCTAGTTCATCATTCTCTTACCTCCTGCTGCTCCTCCTCCTTACATTGAATCATCTCTACTCAGTGGAAATAAATAAACGAGAGGAAAGTTGTCATTTTTGTGCTGTGTCTCACTATTTTTTATCCCTGATGTCAATAAAAACAGGAAATTTTTTACACAAACATGAAGGCAGTGTGTGTCCATTCCACCGTGCAGACGCTGCATTATTTAAAGCTAAAGCTCTGCTTTCAAACCAGATAAATACTCAGCTTTTCCTCTTGATTTTAATTGTATTTCTTGAACATGAAGCAGCACACTGTATTTACACTGGTGTTATTTCCTGTAGGGCACAGTTATGGCACCACCTGCTGGTGACAGTAAAACATGCAGCTGCCAGTATGTCAATGTTTCTTTTTTATCTCCTCACATCAATGCAGAGTGAGACCAAGGAGGAAGAGGAGGGAGAGGCGACAGATCTTCCCGAGGAAGAGGTGCACGCCAGGATAGAAGAGTATAACTCACAAGTGTCTGAAAATGGCATGAAACTGGTGAGTTTTTTAACAGTTCGGTGTTATTTTGTTTGTCATTTAGCAACATCTAATGAAACAAGAGAGAAAGTACATTGTTAAAGAAAGTATCACAAGTTTCAATGTGGTTTTAAAACTTGCGGCTCCTTGGCTTCTATGGTTTGAGAAGGATTTGATGTAGAAAGTAGCGGCAGAATAATGAATAAACAACCCATGTCTCTAAGTGGCACTCGGTCGCTTACTGTAAAAAGGTTTCATTATGACACGTTTTGAACACTAAAGCAGGGTACACACAGAAGGATTTTATAAATCTATAGAACCATTTTGATCTGTTCCATACTCCACACATGAAGATTAAATAAAATCAGGCAAATAAATAAATAAAAATCAGGCTTAGAACCTTTTTGATTGTACATGTGTGTTTGCTCCAATAATCTCAACACAGCACACCAGACCCATAAACCATTCTGTCCCATCATTGATTTTTCTCCAAGCCTGAAATCTTGCGTGATCAAACCAGACTACGTGATCTAATGCTGCATTTCATTAACTCGAAACTCGGGATTTTCCGATCTTCTACCTGAAAAAGTGACTTGAAATGAACTCATTCAGTGCCAGCCATTTTCAACATCTCTACCCCCTCAATGCCAGTCGTTTGAGAGCATTTGGACTATTATTTAAAGACCCACAGAATATTTTGTACTATGACAATCTGAATTCCACCAGATTCTGAAAGTCTCTAGTTTCATCAGAAAATGTGATTTCGTTTCTAGCTTGTTTCGTTCTTCTGTAATCCACAGTTAAATAGAGGCAAGTTTCACACAAATCGCCAGTTTGTGACAAAAAGTTGAGAAAAACGTCTTTTTCTGAAAAAATCTATTAGTGACTTTGAAGCAATTTTTTTTTTTGCTTTAGGAACACCTCAACATTCGTTTCCTTCTATAAAACTATAAAAACAACACTGAAACCGGGCATTTGATGGCAACATTATTATTATGCTATCTATGTCAGAATTAAATGGATTTCTTGCTGTATTTTGGCGTTCCTCCAAGTCGCTCCCCCTGTTAGTTCCCACACACACAACTTCCTCCTCCTCCTCCCAGACATGCAGAGTTTCATCGCTTGCCCCGTTTTTTTGATTTTTTTATCTCACCATCGCGACACTCTCAATTGTCCACTTAGGTTCCAGACATGCTCTAGTTGAGTGTGAGCTGCTGAGAACTTCAGCATCAACACTCGTAGCACCATTTTCTGTCTCGTAAACTCTTTTCCTCTCCCTCTGAGCTCTGCCCATCATGGGTGATCTCTCATCCAAAGGTGCGCTGCTGCCACCTACATGTCACCAGTTAGTCACTACATCATGGTACAAGTTAGATATTCATCGGAGAGCTTCGTCACACTGTCTCCTAGCAACCCCAGCCGAAAAAAACCAATTCTTGTCTATAGACATGAATGGCACTCAATGAGTTAAGGGTGTAAGAAAAAATCTATCCGTTGATATATCATGATAGTTCACTGCGCGATGATCGCATCGATCCGACATGATGTTTTTAAACAAAAAAAACATTGGAATTGTGCTAACATATGCATAGCACGTAAATTCTTGATCACAGGTGTCAGTGAACCACGTCAGACCTTGTTAAACGACCTCACTCCTCAATGCATTTTAGTTTGGAAGTTGATCGCACTTTATTTTTATAAAACATACTGGGCCCTTTTTAGACTTGTTTTTAATATTGGTATTTAGTGTTGTGGTGGTCAAGACCGGTCTCGAGACCAAATTTTAAAGGTCTTGGTCTTGTCTCGGACTCTGAAGCATTTTGACTCGGTCTTGTCTTGGACTCGGGCTGCCCGGACTCGGGATTTTCCGTCAAGACCGTTCGAGACCAGCACTAATTCCTGCTATTTTTAAACTTTTTTATAATGTGATAATAACACGGAGAAGAACAGGATAAAACAATCCTTTATTCATTATTTAATCCACCTTGTATAATGACCACAACCTTCCTTAATGTGACTGAGTGACGTGTGTGACACACTAATACGTGTGTGGCTACGGTGTCAGTTTGGACCGTGGAGCGCAAGGGAGATATGAACTAATCACCGCTAAAAATCCCAGTAAAACTCCAGAAAACAATCACCAGTAATAAATATTATCTCCCTGGTAAAGACAGTAGCTTTAACAACTGGTAAAATGATAAACTGATGATGTTACAGTCTGTGAATGCTGGATAGGGGACGCACTTACTCTGCTTCTGGGTCCTAGTGCCAGCCGAGCGGTGAAGCCTGTTCCGTTTACCGTGTTTACTGAGGTCTGTGTGTGTTTAATAAGTCTGTGTGTGTCCGTGTGAAAGTCTGCATGTTTATGCATCTGTCCATCCACTCTTTTCATTATATCCATGTCTTTTAAGGCTTTATTACATAATGTCTGCTGTAGTCCGGGCCGTCGCCATCTTGGTTTATGTCGTCACCAGCGCGTCATCGCCGCAGAGTTGCACTAGCACAGAATGACTCAAATAACTGTAAAGAGGTCTTATATTAGTCTATTTTCTTTTTAAAGTGGTGGGTTTTTTTGCTTTAGACTCCAATTACATTTATGTATATAATATGTTCCCCACAATATAAACAGGTTCAAAATATAATTATTTTTTATAGTTTCTGTTTCCACTATATCCATAATAATAATAATAATAATTCTCAACAAGAACAATTGGTTGATTTGTCACATGACTGTTCCAGGGTTTGAGTTTGTTTTATTTAGTTTCACATCTACCTGTAGCTCTATGTTTTTTAGACTGATGACAACTTGTTTGTAGTTTTATTTCAGAAAGTTTCACTTTTACAGTTACAGTTGGAAACCTTTGTTAATTAAATATCCTAGTTATATTACAGCAACTAAATTAAACTATATCAACTAAGTGAATTAATAAAAATAACCTGTGTAAAGGCTTTTTCAAACTAAAAAATTATCTTGTGAAATCTGTGACCTGTTGACCTGCACAACTCAAAGAATCAGAATCAAGAATCATTATTTCTTGGCAGAAATGCTTTTAAACACTTGCTGTACATTCAGCTGACATAAAAATCTTGTTTTCAAATATGTAGAATAATTGTGAATTTATCAGTAGCAGTAGTAGTTTTAATATTTTAGTTAATTTTTTGCAGGCACCTTTTTTATCCGTCAAATGTATTTAAAATAAACTAAAATTAAAGAGAGAATGTTATTTAACTGTTGAACCTTGTCATAGTTTTATTTATTTATAGATTTTTTAAATTGAAAAAAAAATGTTTATGGTCTTGGTCTCGGCTTGTCTCGGTCTTGGTCTTGACTCGGTCTCGGCTCCCGAAAGTCTTGGTGCATTCTGGTCTCGGGCAAGTCTTGGTCTCGGATAGTGTGGTCTTGAACACAACACTATTGGTATTTAAATTACAGTTAGTTATCATTTACTTGTTCTTGCAAGTTTTAGAAAATTCTAATAAATTGTATTTCATACAATTTCATAAGTGTAAAGGTAAAATTTGTCATTACTGATATTGCCATTTAAAGTGATGTATATTGTATTGTTTAGTATTGAGATATATTGTATCGTGAATTGTATCATATTATCAGATTCATGGCAATGCATACCTCTACTTGGAGTTCTACCTGAATTCTGAGCTCCTACTCAGTAAAGTTGGGGTCAGCCATGTTGGACAAATTCACTCTCAACACACTACAGGATAATCTTATAAAACATAACATAATCGGGTTTTTGTGTCAAGGGGGAAAGTCCGGACAAAAACAGACCAATTATCTTTATGTGTACCCATCTTAAAGCTGATATCCAGAGTTTATGAGAAATCTATGTTTATGTATGAATCCTTTTGAAATGCGAAAAGAATAGCTAACTAGTCTTTTATTATGATCTACTGCTGGTGGTCATTCATATACATTAATGTACATAAGTCCCTCCTTCGTCCTATAGACCCCTAAACAAATGGGGAACAAATGCGGAACTGTGCACGTTAACAAGGCAGCACGTCACAACAGCAAACAGGTAAATATGATTGTGGCTTTTACCTGACCCATAGACCTATATCAATGTGACCTGATGCAACCTTGTTATGTTCCGTGATGCGTGTGCAGAAAAGTAGAGGCGTGGCTTCTGGTAAATTGTAGAGGCAGGGAGAGGAAGTGGAGCTGTTGAGGGCGGGGCATCGAGATGTTTCTCAGAAACTCCAGATAGCAGCTTTAAGGTTTTGCATCATTTCATGCAAACGGTGAGAAAGAATATAATGTTGAGCTACACACTATTTAAGCCTTTTTCCTTTGCTCCTAATAATACAGCCCTATGTGTTTTATCTGTTGCTATACCAACCATCTTCCACCTGATGTGCTCTAGGCTTCAGATGGATCTTACACAGGTTTCATTAAGGTTCACCTGCGGCTCAGTCGACCCGTTACTGTCCCTGCTGTGGAGGAGGCGGGTTCAGATGAAGCCCCCGGTCAAACGGACCCTCACAGCCACGCTGACGACAATGAAGTGGTTGAGTCTGGGCTCACTGAGAAGCGAACGTCCTTTTACTTGCCATGTGACTGTGTGAAGCAGCTCCACATTAGCTCTCTGACCACCACCAGAGAAGTCATCCAGGGCCTGCTGAAGAAGTTCATGGTGCTGGACAATCCTCGCAAGTTTGCGTTGTACAGGCAGACGCACCGAGACGGACAAGGTGAGGAGACGACATCCTGTTACTGAGTCATGTGGACATCAAACCAAAACGTCCTTCTCTTTCAGACTTGTTCCAGAAACTTCCTCTGTGCGAGCGTCCTCTTCTCCTTCGTCTGATTGCAGGACCAAATGCAGACAAGCTGAGCTTTGTCTTGAAGGAGAACGAGACAGGGGAAGTAGAGGTAAGATTGAAATGCTCACAAACGTTCTTATACATGTTATCTGTAGATGGTTTTTTGTATAGCTCTTTATTTAATACCGCACAGTCCTAAAATGATATCACCATTAATGACTAGCTCTACTTTTGTTCAAAAATATTTTTTTTCCAATTACAATTAAAATTACAATGATTATTTTTCCACTAAAAGTCAAATGCAATTACTTTCCCAATTCCTAAAGTTCAAATTCAAATAATGCCAATGACTGAGCCTTTAATGTATAACCTCATAAAACGTATCATTCTGTGTTAGCTTTCTGTTAGCATCTTTTATGATAAAGGGTCAGTTTGAACCCCTGTCTTAAATCAGCTGTATATGATAATATTGGTATTATTAATGTCTTTGGTGTGGGCGTATGAGACTTTTTTTCAGTGTACCACTCAATTTCAATTTATTAAATTATACTCAACAGAACTGAAATGCAGTAGGAAACCTTGATATGAAATCCATTTTAATAATGATTGACTACGGTACATATGTGTGAGCCATAGAACTGTAACATGGTTCACCAGGTTTGATTTTGAATTAAATGACAGTTGTTATATAATTTTATTGCCATTTACAATTGCAAAGTCAATTACCTGAACTCAATTAGAATTCCATTATGATTGTAACAGCAACAGATGTTTTCAATTACAGTTACAATTAAAATTCTGCTATAATTGTAATTCACTATCAATTGCGATTGCAATTTTAGTTGACCCCAACCCTGGATAAAAGATGTGGCATTCACAAAAGTAAATAAAATAATAAATACATTGAGTTGACTTCATTGTATCTGTAGTTAGTTCTTCTTTGCATAGTGAATGCTTCTGTGGCATATTACTGTTTTTGACGAGGCTGATCATTAGGGATGTTGAAAAAAAATCGATTCGGATATATATCGCGATCTTACGTCGCACGATTCTCAGATCGATTCAAAATGCATCCATATTGATTGATTGTTATTTTTTACTTTTATTTTTTTTACCTTTATTTAACCAGGAATGTCTTTTCCACTGCAGGAGACATTGTAACTACACAAAGAAGTGCTGAAGCCTGGACATGTTGACCAGCTTGTTTTTTCAACACAATCTAAAAAGAAAGTACTAACTTTCTGCATTTATTTATTGTTCTAGACATATACCTCAGTTAAGTTGCACTAAAGTCATGTTGCACTAAAGTCAAAGTTGGTTTAAAAACCACAGGCAGATTGTATGTTATTTTTTTTATTTTAAGTTGTTGGCACATGACATGTTAAAGCCAATGTTTTGAGTGTAAAATATGCCAATAAAATATATTTCATATATAATGTTCTCATGAAGGTGTACACATTCATAAATTAGTGTTGTTTCTTAAGTCATATATTAAAAAAAAAAATTGCAATAATCGCCTCATACTTTAATATCGGGACATATCGTATCGTGCTGTGACCTATGTATCGGGATACGAATCGTATCGCCAGATGCCAGACAATACACACAACTACTGATCTTGCATTGTGGCAGCTGGGGTGGCCAGTAAGCTTCTAAGGGTGGTAAATTCAAACCTGGTGGCATGCTACATGTGCTACACATGTTACATATGCTACATATGCTACACATGCTACATATGCTACACATGCTACACACGCTACATACAGAATGTCCATGAACAGCCGACACCAACTGCTGTGTCTTGCTGTTCAACTTGGCACATAAATAGATATGGATCCCATGAAAACTAAGGAGGTTCACAGCAATGATGTGTAAATATGTTTGTTCCCACAGTGGCATGCCTTCTCTGTCCCTGAGCTTCAAAACTTCCTGGTAATCCTGGAGAAAGAGGAGGCGGAGCGTGTTCGAGCAGTGGAGCAAAAATATGCTGTTTACCGACAGAAACTACTGCAGGCCCTGCGACGACAGGACACCGCAGATGTCATCCTATGACTTCCACCCAGGGAACAACTGACCTTTGGAACTGCGTTACCCAGAAACAGGAACTTCTCCTTATCTGTCACAGAGCGGTGCCACAGCTCCACTTGTACATAAAGTTGCTAAGCCTTTCTCAGGATAAACAAAATCGCTGCCCCCACCCTCCTCCATCCATGCATCTGCTCCCTGTGGAGGATCAGGAGTTGCCCCAAGGGGTGAGGTCCCCACTCAGATCCAGTAATGTTTCCCATTGCCAAGGACACACCCTCACAGACGGAACCCTCTACACGCGCACTGCAACTTGAGAGCCGACCTCTGAACTTGATTTAGCTGAAGAACTTGTGAAAGAAACTCCCTCTTTTTCTGCTGCTGCTACTGCTACTGCAAGTGTTACTTATGCATGTGTCGATCAGCTCATCTCACATGCACACTGAGCTCGGATTAAAACAGAAAGCATGATTGCTTTTCCCTGCATCATTGGAAGGACAATCATAACATGGGTTTAGTGTGTGTGTGTGTGTGTGTGTGTGCGTGCGTGTGCGCGTGCGTGTTTCCTCCAGATTAGTTATTTGTTCTGTTTCAATAAGAATCTATGGAATTGTAAGGTGGATGTTTAGGGAATGAGTTTGAAAATGTGATATTGATATATGCTTTTAATTTTCAAAGTGGAATTATAAAGTGTGATTAATATTCTGGTTTTCTCAGGAAGCAAAAATACTTAAAACAGCGGTTTGAGACCCGTGCTTTATCTTACATCCCCTTATTCTAGGTCATGCCTCGCTTCTTTATTCGCCCAATCAGTGTCAATCACACACAGTTATTGCCTCACGTCTCCAAAAATACATACAACCCCGGTGTCTTCTCACATAATAACTGTTGGTGTCCATTTCCTTTCACTCTGGCCTGAGTCCTTGTCTAACTCACTTCCCATGAACTGCTGAGAGTTGCGAGCCACGTTTTCCTGCCATGTGCACATAAGTCTAGTGTTTGGTTTTGATGGTAATGTGAATGAATTTTTACACCAAAGCTTAAAGGGACAAATCTGCTGAGGGGATTTTACAGAGAATAAATGGTAAATGGTAAATGGACTAGATTTATATAGCGCTTTATCCCCACACTGAAGCAGTCTCAAAGCGCTTTACATATCAGCTCATTCACCCAATCACTCTCACATTCACACACCAGTGGGACAGGACTGCCATGCAAGGCGCTAGTCGACCACTGGGAGCAACTTAGGGTTCAGTGTCTTGCCCAAGGACACTTCGACACATAGTCAGGTACTGGGATCGAACCCCCAACCTCTCGATCAGAAGACGACCCACTACCACCTGAGCCACGGTCAGAATAGAACAATGTGTGAGAGTTTATTGACTTTAAGGCTGTTATTCAAATGAAGCAAGCCTCTATTTTGCACAATATTGATGAAGGTCAATGACTGGTTCATGACTCTGTGGATGGACGTGTACTTTTCTTTTCTTTGCCTCTCATCGCCTCACCTTTCACATCAAGAAATGGGAAAAAATATGAAACATTATGGTAATAGATGAGTTTGCAACGCGTGTGTGTGTATGACACTGGAAAAACTAGTGACAAGGTGGAACTTTGTTCTCGATTAATATTTGCATATGTTTTTATATATATATATATATATATATATCATTCCTACTGTGTTTGGCTTTGTGAATAATAGGAGTTGTGTTTTAAAGAGAGGGTCTGTGTGTCACTAGTGCTTACTGATCCAGCCTCATTATTCAAATCTGACGTATTTTCCCACTGTTTGCTAATTGGGCCGTATAGTCGAGAAATGTTTTTTTTAATTGTAAGAGTTCATTTATTCTCCATTTATAAAAGAAAACAAATGTGTCCACTTCTAATTAAATTTACATCACTGCCCCTAATTTCACATGGATCATTTGCAATGTGCCCAGGAGTGCCCCCGCCCCGATTCTGCGGTTTAAAACTATTAAATTAATAACAACAGTAAACCTCGTTAAAAAAAAGGCAATATCTATCAAAATGTTTAAAGCTCCTCAACAGCTTAACAACTTGTTCGCAAACAAAAAGTTTTTTCAAAAAGCCACACTGCCTCCGATAGCTACTGGTGATACTGCAACGTCGCTACGCATCCCTAAGATTTTTCTGTGCAAAATAATCTTGTCAGTCTATGTACTTAATGTTGACATAATTTGGCCCTGTGAATATCCTATCCATTTCATCAATTAAATATATACAAAAATCAATAACAATAAGTAACCGTAAAAATTGTGTAGAATTTCTCTAAAGAACCACACTTGGGAAAATGAGTTTTAAGTTGAAATTATTATTATTTTGAATACATTTTAAAAATTATTTTCAAATGTGTTTTAAACATTTTCATATGTAACAAAATGTTTCTAAAGTCAAGTGTCTTTTCTTAAAAAAAAAGAAACTTTTTTCTGGATTTTACGTTAGATTTGTATAAATTAAGTATATAAGTTAATTTAAAGCAAATCAGTTTACTGTATTTCTTTAACCCTGATGTGTACATATAATTAGATAAATGCTGTCAGAAAATCACCCTTTCTACTATTTTTATAGTGATACTCACTCATAAATGAGGCCTGTCATCTGCAGCCACATCCCTTTTAGGAACTTTTCTCAAACTACCACTAAAATCACATGTTATTCCTGCTGGCAGTGCCTTTTGTTTCCTCATTCTGTCTCTGAGGTGTTTTTCAGCACACAGGTGCCTGATGTGTGAGCGTTTTGATGTGTGCAAATCTCTTTGTTTGCTGTTTTATTCCCACCTTGTTCAACCTAACCTCTTGTGTGCGCGCAGGAGTCTGAAAGTTTGTGTTATTTATTTCTCAGTGAACACCACTTACGCAACATTGCATCATTGATGTTGAGATTTATTGGGGGGGGGGCTGGGTTCCTTTGGGGGCAAGTGTTTTGTTTCGTTTGAAGACGTGTGTATAAATATATGATTAAAATTGTACAGAAATTAAATAAAAAGGCAACTTATTAAGGATGTTTTCATTTTTTGGTGTTACTATTGAGTACTGTTAATAAATCAAGTATTTATTTATGAATAATAATGCTAACATGAATGTAAACATTGCCAGATTCAAGGCTATGTGCATCAGGAGTCATCTTGTATTGATTTCAAATCACCTGTAGGTGGCAGGATTACATCAACACTGCAGCAAGTACACGTGCTTGTTCTTTTTTGCTGAGGCTTGCAGATTGATATGATGTTAAATCTAAGGAACATCAGATTGTATTTCAAATACAGTACGTTTCAAAACACAGAGTCGGACCAATAAGCCCACATCATCTGTGCATTCCTGTTGCAAAAAACCACAACCAAATACAGTCCCACGCATACACAGACCTATAGGAGGCTCAGCACCTGGTCCACACTCCTGCTATAGTCGTAAACCCTTTGGATGGTATTAAAATGTCTCTTGGAGCCACACTCTTGCACCTTGAAGTCATTTAAAAAAGGAAAGCATAATAAGTGAACCAGTTGAAATGTATTGTGACCCTACCCTTTCTATTCTCCAGCATCTAAGAATACCCAGCATGGCCAAAACAGCCTCGAGCGCTGTTTGGATCCGTGTCAGTATGTGTATTTATGGCAGCAAATATAGACAGACCCCTCTTCTCACCTCTGAGAAAGAGCTAAGATTAGCTCCCCCCCGCTGCCCAGTATGTATCCCTGGCTGGATTTAGTCTGCCCTCCTTTCATGCCTGCCAGGTCTCACTTCGTCTGTCCCCTGGCCTGCTTCTAACTTTACACATCCCTGTATGGATCACCATTCACCAACTGCTCTCCTGTTTCAATCCACAGATTTCCTCTTAAGGTATGCAGAGTGAAAACCTGGTGGCAAGTTATTTTCAAAAAATAATAATGCATTCATCTGTCTTTATACAAATATGTCGCTTAATCTATAAACAGGGCAAAAGTTGTGAGAAAATCTACATTTGGGGTTTTCTCACTTAACCTCGTAAAACCCAACTGACACTTCATATTTTCAAACATCTCCTTAAAATATCTCAGTTTAAATGTATGTATGCTTTTTGCTTTGCTCTACATTTTTTTCTCCGATCAGGCTATCAGGTTGTGTCTGGAGTTACTCAAGCCCAATGACACATTATTTGTCTTTCAGCGGCTTCACTTGCCAAGGAGACTTCTTTAGTGAACTGTTGTCTCTATGGTTTTCTTAGAAAGTGTTGTGAAATAGCTGGGAGGTGTAATTTACCTTTTGTTTAAAGGGCCTATATCATGCTAAATCAACTTTTAACCTTGCTATAATAATAATTCCTTATCAAAAACACCCCCAAAGTATCTTCCTGCATCTCTGAGCAATCCTCACTGATCCTGCTCTCTGAGCTGCTGCTTTGCCCTCTACTGAAAAACGAGCGGTCAGACTTTTGTGACTTCACAAAAGTCTGAATCCCCCCCCAGGAAGTGTCTGCTGCCGGCCGTGCCTCCAAAATGAACATACACGCCCACTCTCTCGAAGCTAAAGGCATGTGAGCTAAATACATGAAATGCATTTAACCCCTCCCCGTGGGGCAGTGGGCAGCAATGGTGTAGAATCAAGGGAGCAGTTCCATTTTTAGTATCCATTTTATTAATAATTATAATAATATTAATAATAATATAACATTTTATTCAAAGGCACCTTTCAAGGTACCCAAGGTCACCGTACAGAAAAACACATTAAAGAAACACTAGAAACAATAAAAAATAGAAAGACAAAATAAGGTGAGCAATAATGGAAATTCAGTGGAATAATGTCGATCAGAGGGAGATGGCAAGTGTAAACAAATGGGTTTTGAGTTGGGATTTGAAAGTGGTGAGTGAATCTGCATTTCGGAGGTCAGGGGGGAGTGAGTTCCAGAGCTGGGGAGCGGAGCGTCTGAAAGCTCTGCTCCCTATGGTGATGAGGCGCGAAGAGGGGAGACTGAGGTGGATGGAAGAGGATGATCTGAGTGAGCGAGAGGGTGTGGCAATGTGAAAGAGGTTGGAGAGGTATGGGAAAGCCAGACTGATGATGGTCTTAAAAGTGAGTTGTAGTATTTTGAAATGTATGCGATGTGTTATGGGTAACCAGTGGAGTTGGTGGAGGACGGGTGTGATATGGTGAGTAACGGGGGTCCTAGTGATGATCCTGGCTGCTGAGTTCTGCACGAGTTGAAGTTTATGAACAAGAGGGAATTACAATAATCCAGAAGGGAGGTGACCAGATTGTGAATGGGTATGGCAGTAGTGTGAGGTGTGAGAGATGAGCGGAGGCGGTTTATATTGCAGAGGTGAAAACATGCAGACCGTGTGATGTTATTGATATGAGAAGTGAATGATAGATCATGTCGAAGATGACACCCAGACTCTTAACCTATTGAGAGGGAGAGATGGAGGAGTTGTCAATGGTTATAGGGAAACTGTCAGCTTTGGTTAAAGTTAATTTTGTCCTGACAAATAAAACTTCTGTTTTATCACTATTTGATTTCAGAAAGTTGGACGTGAACCATGATTTTATTTCAGTGAGGCAGCGAGTGAGGGATGAGGGAGGAAGTGAGACATTGATCTTGGTGAAGATGTAGAGCTGGGTGTCATCTGTATAGCAATGGAAATTGATGTGGTGCTGATGAAAAATATGGCCGACTAGATGATAAAAAGCAGGGGCCCCAGGTCAGAGCTCTGGGGAACACCTGCAGTGACTGGGAATGGGTGAGATGTAAATGATTTTAGTTGAATGGGTTAGCTGATGGGATGAGGAAAACTGTTAATACAAGATGTGAAAGTATCCAGATTAATGTCCTTGATATTCCGAAAAGAAATGGTACGTGGGAGGATAGTTTTGTATACTGGCAGGTTAACATTAAATGATAAAAGCTTTTGGTCAGAGATAGGGAGATCATCAGCCCTGCAATTGACAGGAGAAACACCGGAGCAGAGGCAAGAAGTAAAATCCCAAGTCAGAGAATGGAAGGGATTGTCCATATGGATATTAAAACCACCCATAATAATTATGTTAGATGACAGACAGCCAAGATGGGTGAAAAAGGCAGCAAAGTCATTAATAAATATTAATAATATTTGGCTTGGGTGGGTGATAACCAGTGACAACAACTGTTGGTGTAGGTCCGGTAAGTTGTGACACAGTTACCACAATTTAAGTGAAGGCAGGGGTCGACCCCGGCGACCTTTTGCATTTCTCGCGGTAAAATATCGCGAGACTACCTCCTCGGCCAGAGACACCTGATTTGCATGTGTAAACCGTAAACAAACCCTGGAGAAGTAGATTCATTCATTGGAATCGTATTGCCTTTGCCTTGATCTGACGTGTTTGTGACACAATGCGACGCAGCGGTTGGACAAAACAAATGATTATCATCTTAAATGCACTATTCCTGTAGTTAATAGAGATAAGGAGGTGAAGAAAGTGACTTAGCAACTTAACACTCTGGTGTTTGAAGCAGCTGACCTCCGCTGCTGCTGCTGCGATAAACACAGTCTGAAGCGCTGAGATGAACTCACAATCACAATAGCCACTTAAATAGCCATGTGTTTTACTGCAATGTGCGGTTTTTTGGCTGAAAACCATAACAACAGTGTGTGGATAGCAAAAGAGAGGCAGAAGTCAGCATGATATAGGACCTTTAAGTAATTTTACGCACTAAAACTACAATGTTTGTATTTATCCATTTATCATTATTTCCCAAACATCTGGAACTCTATTGGGATTTACCAACTTTATAATCTTATATACATATACGTTTATAATTACAGACATGGAAAATATATATAACTTCACAGCTCAAAAAGATATAGGGAACACTTTAAAAATCCAACTGAGAACTCATTGAATTAAATATTCCAGATGTGCTCGATTGGATTCAGGTCTGGGTAAAGGGAAGACAGTTCATAGTATCTTCATGGTGCAGAAACTGCTGACACACTATAGCCATACAAGTCCAGAGAATTGTCATGCATCAGAAGGAACCCAAGGCCCCCTGCAGCAGATGGTTTTACAATGGGTCTGAGGATCTCATCCCAGTACCTGAATGCAGTCATTCAGGTACTGGGATGTATGGAGGTATGTCTGGCTGTGCGGACCTCCAAAGAAATGCCTCTATCAGGCCATCACTGCCAAACCGGCCATGCTGGAGGATGTTACAGGCAGCAGAATGTTCTCCAGACTCTGTCACGTCTGTCTCGTGTGTTCAGTGTGAACCCTGTGAAGAGCATTGAGCGTTAATAATAAAGCTGCCAGTCTTGGTGTTCTCTTCTTCTAATCACCCAGCACAGTGTTGGGCTGTAAGCATAAGCCCCAACTGTGGATATTGAGCCTTCATCACAAAGTCTTTTTCTGTGAGTTTGAGCAGAAACATGGATAGGCTGATGGAGGTCATCTGTAGGACTCCGATAGTGCTCCTTTTGTTCTTCCTTGCACAAAACACAAAAAAATCAGATAACAGACGAGCAGCTTGGTTGTTGTTCTACTACGCTACGCCCCCTCCAAACCTACTGAGGGGTATTTCATGAAGGACGGTTAACAAACTGAGTCTATCCATAAACTCTGGGTCAACATACCCCGCGATGGGAAACTCTGGGTATATGATTCCATTACAGCTGGTATGAAGTGGGTCAATCAACCCTGTATGTAAACCTTGGGTTACTTACGTGCACATGCGCGATAAAAAGCCATCATCAATGGATCAGAGATTTACTCGAGCTGCCATGACAACCAAACGGAAGAGAGTGATTTATTCACCCTGATGGATGAAATAAGCCGGTGTTTGAGGAATATGAGCCTTTTCTAAAGATGCGTTCAGTCTTCAGTCACTATAGAGGCTGAAATCAACCGTAATTAGTCACACATTTTGGTCGCTTCACCACTTTATTGCTTCAGTGAGTGACGAGCGGTGAATAATATGAATAAAATGTGTCTGAGGAGACGTGGCAGCAGCATAGGATGGCTGCATAGAGAGCCCTCCTGTTACACTGGATATGAAGACAGTGACTGACGCTTGATATCGCATCATTTATATTGATTTTCAATGTAATATTGTCGCCAGAGTCATTTCAACGTCCAAAAAATATCATAACAAAACACTGAAGCAGGACGCGAACCCGTGACCCACCACTTCCAAGAGCAGCATCACAATTCACTGCGCCATCATAACTTCAAAAATATGTGATCTACAGATTTAACTTTATAACAATATAAAACAACAATCGAGCCTTAAAAGTTGATTCATTTAAATTGTCATCTCCTTTACATTATCCACAGGTTTGTATTCAGTGAACTTTACTACAGACGTCAGTAGATGTTTTAATGCAGATCAACCTCTCGGTGACTTTCCCTAAATGCTCTGTATCCACAATGTTTTTAAGAAAACTACCGTTTGCACAAAGAAAAAAAAAAAAAAATGTAACGCAACACAACGTTAGTAATACCACTTTATGGAATACCCCCTGGTGTACTGGTCTGTCTCCTGGTACCTCAACCATGCTCTTGTTTTGCCACTGTGCTGACCACAGTGGGTTGTAGACACCTCCTCATGCTACCTGGTGAGGGTATTTGCAAAATGCAAAAGTGACAGAAAATTACTATTCAATATTTTGTTTTCTACGTAGGCTATAAAAAAAAATGAAAACGCAACGAATTAGTTCTGAGTGCAATAGTTCAGCATCTGTCTAAACATCTTATTTTACCCTTGTTGAGCACAACTGAGTAGATATGGCTTTGATATTCTCACATTTGACTTGAAAACATGTATGACTCTAAAATATGAGATCATATGAGCCTTTGTTGAAATCTTAATTTTTTTTTTTTTTTTCCTTTTCCACTATGTTGTGCCTTCACTGGTGCATTATGGAGAATTTACTCCTAAAAGGATAGATTTTTTTTTTTTAGACTAATTTATAACAGAAGGGTATAGGGCCCATTCTCCAGATTTATGAATGTACTTAACAAATATGTCTAGAATCAGTGATACCTAAACGCAATAGAATCATTTATATAATGCACCCAAAGGCTGATTATGAATCCTTTATGTAAAGTTCAAAGCTTGCCCTTAGTTTTTGTTTGGACATTAGCATTGGGGCATCATTGATAAAAGAACACTTTGTGTATTCAATGATGTTACTAAATGATAGTAATTAGGTTGTAATTTATAGTAATGTTAATGCCTAATTATAAAAAAAACAGATCTTCAACTTCTGTGGACCTTTTGTTCAGTGAGCCATAACATTGAAACCCTCCTTGAACAAAATAAGGCAAAATTGATGGCAAATCCTTTGTGAATAAACAATGGCATAAATATTGTTTATTTTGCATGGTGGCTAACTGGTTAGCACATCCATCTCACAGCATGAAGGTCCTGGGTTCAGGCCCTGAGGTGGACACTTGGTCCTTTCTGTGTGGGGTGTGCATGTTCTCGCCGTGCTGTGTTGGTTTCCTCCGGCTTACTCAGGCTTCCTCCCACAATCCATAAACATGACTGTTAGGTTGACTGGAGTCTCTAAAATGACCATGGGCTGGTGCTCTGTCCAGGGTGTACCCCCACCTAAAACACATTGAGAGCTGGAGATAGGCACCAGCGACTCTGGAAAAGGAAAAAGCTGCTCTGAAAATGGATGGTCGGATGACTTCAGAAAATTCTGAAAATAAAATATAGATGCATCTTAAAACACAAAGTATTAGATAAGAATAAAGGTTTTAGGACTTTCTTGTAGAAGGTTTTGGTTTAATGATTGTCATTATATTACACTACATTACATGGGAAACCGTGGCTTAGTGGTAGAGTGGGTTGTCCAATAGTCATTGTCGCTGTGTCCTTGGGCAAGGCACTTTACCCGCACTGTCTTGTATGAATGGGTATGAATTGTGCATGAATGTTGGTGGTGGACAGAGGGGCCATAGGTGTGAAATGTCAGTATACCCCAGGGCAGCTTTGGCTACATTGTAGCTTACCACCACTGGAATGACTGATGTGAGTAACTGGTGTGAATGAATAATGATAGTGTCCTTGAAAAAAAAAACCCGCCATTATTATTATTATTGTCAAAGGAGAGGAATGGGTGCATCATGTCATTCTCTCGTGAGTTAAGTTAATGGATGCATGTTGCATTCGTGGTCTACATCTAGGAATGCTTGTAAAAGCTTGGTTTGTGTGTCTCTTGTGCAGCACAAACACACACACACACACACACACACGCACACACACACGCGCACACACACACGCGCACACACACACGCGCACACACACACACACACACACTAAAGAAGGGGGAATTTGAGGTTTACATCTTGAGCTCATTATTCCCTTTCCTGCAGATGCGTAGTAGACCGCTGGGGGGCGCCACGTGCCCAGTGGCTGCTCTTAGGCTCCGCCCCTCCCTGTGTATGCCAGTGCTGACTGAGAACTCTCCACAGACGCCCTTAGCAACAACACAGACTCGTCGAATAAGATGCTCGCAGCTGGAGGGAGAAGGATTTAACTGTGCAGCTCTGACACCGGCTAAGGCTTCCAGTGCACAGAGGATCCTCCGGGCTGGGCTCTACGACTAAACATGGGGCTCGTACACAGCTAGCAGGCTTGGGCTTTCCGTCCCACCCGACGCGGAGCGAAGTTGACCTGAAGGAGGGGGCAAACCTCGGGGCTCGACGAGTGCTAGCGCTGCTGCTCCAAACCTGCCGGGAATAGAGACGGGAATGGTGCTCTGGACCGAGTCACTTCACGGTCAGAGAAAGGCGAGGGGCATCCAGGTCAGACCACCGAGCTGCAATTTCTGGACTATTTTTAATACGGGGAGCGGCTGAGTTTGTGGCTATGCGAGCAGCTAGCATCCTGAGCTAGCCCAGGGAGAGAGACGACCCCCACTGTTCACACTTCAGTCTTTATCGCTACACGCAGGCTAACGTTAGTGTCTCAGTGAGTGAGTGAGTGCACTGCTGTGGCTTTACAGATAACCCACACACATGAAGTGCTGTACACCCCAAGAAACAAGTTAGACTACAACACTTCCACCTCTTTACATCCACTCTTGGATCGACTCACAGTGGCTGACAATCTTCTCCCAGCAAAGTGACAGCGATTATTGGACTTTAGAAAAAGTTTTTTTTTTTAACTCGGGTTTTTTCTTCTTCTTTTCGGATGCTGGCATCACCGATTATTTGCAATAATGATGATCATAAGCAGAAAACCAGAGGGCCCAATAGCATCAGGTAACCACAACAACATGTGTTAGTCTCTTCCTTTTGTCTCACATACATATGTTCATTTACACAAGTTTAGACCCAGAGGACTGTCTTTGTACTTTTAAAAGTCAGATCTTAAACATCTCTCTGCCCCCTGTTGTTGTTTAATTGTTTTAAACAAATGTAGATTGTGTCAGCCAGAACCTCAGGTTGTAAACAGCATTTCCTGTTCTGAGGACTGTAGCTGTTTTTAGGAGTTTCACATAAGCCTTATCTATAGCAAATGTTCATAGGCTGTACCTTCTGTTATTATTTAAACTATTCATAATTTATGATCCGTAGGACAGCTGAGATAACTCATGTACTTGCACAGACATTAGGGCTTGACGACAAAAACTCTTATCACGATATTTTCCGCTCAAAATGGCGATATACGATATAAATCTCATTATTTTTAGAAAGTGTCGAAAGATATGTTAAATGTAGCCATTTTGCCGCACTCAAGGATTTTTCCTTCCGTTAACGTGGGTTTGAATCCCACATTTGACAAATAGATTTTTGCATTTGAACATATTTAACACAGCGAATTCCACCTTTAAAAATACATATCTGACAAAAATAAACATTTTAGGGTGTTTCTTGGGTAGGGTTAGGGCTAAAATAAGTCACGCGGTGCACCGATCACGTGACCTAAACTGGCCAATGAGGGGCGCTGCGTATGCATAGAGCGGCAGTCTATGGATACGTTTAACGTTTAACAATTCCAGGTTAAATTTGCTGATGCAAAATGCCACAGAGGCACATTTATTAACAAACAGTTGCACAATATGTGCCTCTTTTAGCTTTTTCTCCTGTAAGGGACAGCACATGTGAGTGTGTGTTCTGTAGTGTGGCTTGTTTAAGGGAAGGTCTGGGTTAGGAGGACGCACTCAGAAATCCATCTAACTATGCTGTTCATGCTGTTCTGAGAAGTAGAGAAAGTAGCAACTCCTAAATTGATTATTTGAATGCAAAATAAGCTATGAAATAAAAAAAAATATATCAATGGAGGCGATATTGTCATTTTATGTATCGCCAAAAATGGAAAACTATATAACTATATATTGAACCTAAATGGAACTATAGTAATAGACTGTGACACCCATGTCAAGTTATTTACAGTTACGTCTCACTGGAGTTCTCTGAAAGTTCTCTGATCGAGGGACACATTGTGCAGGAATTGAAAGACAAAGAGGCTGAGACTTTAGCATTCACACATTTCATGACACATGATCTGCTATCTGTTTGAACCTTGTTCTTTACCCTTTGCTGTGTGTAAAGCAACAGGGTGGATTGGGGGGGGGGTTGGGTGTAAGCACCAGCTGCACACACACAGTCTGAATTGTGTACACTACTTTTCACGCAGAATGGTGCAGGAACAACAAAGTCAGAATGTTAACAGAAAGTGCAGAGCCCCCCCACTGGGTGATTAGGAGTTTGCAAAGGGCTAATGGGGTCCGTGCTTGCCTAATATTGTGTGAGTGGAGCCTTAATGCCACTGTTTGCTGTGCTGTGTAGGTTTTAAACATGCGTTTCCAAGCACCAGGTGTAATCTGTAGAGGGGCTCTGGATAATGGGCTCTGACGCACACTGGCCCATGGCTCCAGATCTCTGCGGCACCAGTCAGAGGAACAAAGGACGGGCAACAAATTAGGGCTTTTGTTAATGAGCTAATCCAACATAACAGCTTTTCTAAACGCTCAGGCCGCCACACAACCTAGTTTCAAGTTTATACTCTACACAGGGATATTCAACTCAAACACCAACCAGGGTTGGGGTCAATTCCATTTTTCAATTACAAGTCCATTTTCAATTATCTATGATCAATTACAACTCAATTATGATTACGGTGGCCAGCATTTTTCAAGTTCAAAAGCAATTAATCACAATCAATGAGCCTGAAAATAAATAACCCCATAAAACGTGACCTTCCTCTTGTGTTAGCTTTCTGTTAGCATATCTAATGATAAGGGGTCAGTATGACTATTGTCATAACTCAGAAAAAAAGAGATGTGGGTGTTTTTCACATTTTTCATGCCTTACTGCAATGATGGTTATGGTCGTGTCATTTTGTTAATAGATGTCTGCCCACAGTCCCAAATGCTCCTTTGATGCATGTGTATCAGTTTCCAGTGAGTGGGTATCTGGCATGGTAACATAGAAGTTTGCATGAAATGCAGCTCGACTGGAAGCCCAGCGTTCCCATTTGTCTGTGTGAGATCTAATTTGAAGTACACCTGGAGAGCGTACTACATGACTTGGCCTGAATGAGCAGATGGACAGACGGAAAGGTGCTGTCGTCACAGAAGCATCTGTTGCCTGTTTTAGGCCAATAATACCACTTGCAGTGCAAGCGATCTGGGATCCTAAGCCTTATCTAAGCTGGTCAGGTGGGAGGCCTGGCCCTGGTTACAATGTGTTAGACACAATGGACACAATGGTGTTCCTGCTAATGATGGCCTTTTCACAGTAAATGTGGTGCGGGAATGTGTTGGCTGACAATATTCATCCACACTGCTGTGGCTCGGGGACAGTCTGCCTTTATCTAAACTAGGGCTGCACAATTAATCAAAATTTGTCTGCAATAATTACATTTAAAACACGGGCTCTGCACTTTTTAATAATGTATTTATATTGTTAGCCTTTGGTTCATTTTAAATTCTTGGGTTAATTTTTTAAAATAATTTTTTTAGTATAATTCTTATTTAAAGCTTCATTCGCAACATATTGTCTGTTTAAAAGTAGTGTAAAAAACTAACTTTATGAATAATTGTGATTATAATCGTGATGACAATATTGATCAAAATAATTGTGATTATCATTTTGGCCATAATCGTGCAGCTCTAATCCAAACTATCTCAGAAGTGGTTTTATCAAAAAAAAATAACATATTTCATGATGTACTCAGTCAGGTTTGCTTTTCACTAACCAGGGTTGGGATTAAACTGCATTCTTTATTGGTGATTTTACAATATACTAACCCTGACCCACAATGACTCAATGTAGGGTCAGAGCTGGGTCAGTATGTATTAACAAAATATCCTGGGTCAGCCTAGAGGTACATTTACAACCCCATCTCCAAGTTGTGAAGTCATTGAGTAGGTAATTCAATCACCAAATAGCCGGCTGCTATGGTACTAGGGATGTAAACAAACCAAAGAATTAAGACGGAACTGCTGCAGTTCTGTTTCATTGATGTTGATACGATTTAGTGCCACTTAGGGCTGGGCAATGTATTGAGATTCAAGATATAGCGAGTTTTCAATTATGGAAAATTACAATATCGCCTATATCAATATATATAAATATATATATATATAGCTTATTTTGTATTAAAATACTCGCTTTAGGAGTCGCTGCATTCACTACTTCTCAGAACAGCATAATATGCACAATTAGATGGATTTCTGAGTGCGTTTTAACACAGACCTTCCCCTTATCGAGATTTATAGCATATATCGCCATTTTGAGAACAAATATTCAGATACAAATTTTGGTCCATATCGCCCAGCCCTAAGCGTCACTCTTAAGTCTTCTTAGTGTAACTCTAATCTTATCTGTGCAAGTAAAACATTTAATTTATTTACTTAGTACATGACTCAGTCACGTGCACACAAAGACAACTCAGAAACGCGTACTGATGCATTCAGGCAGGGTGGCCCTCACATGATTTCACACCCGAACTCGTTTACACCAACACTACACCACAAGTTTCACTGGTACTTTAAAGCCCCACTAACACACTAATGGCTCTGTTGATCTTTGTCCCCTCAGGACGCCATGGTGATGGCTTATACGACTCATATATGAGAACGGATCACATCCTTAAAGACGAAGGAGACACCATCAGTCCATCTGGACTTCCCCCGATGCTCAAACACACTGTAAGTACTAGGGGTGCACCGATTGCAATTTTCTGGACTCTCACCGATTTTTTTATTTTTTATCTTTTTTAAAAGCCTGACCCAGCGATACCGATTTTGGCCGATCTCAATTTTTTTTTTTTAATAACTGACAGCATACACCTTGAATGTTCCAATCTTATTTTATTGTAAACCATTGAAAGAAAATACAAACGTTTTGTTTTAACTGCACATGAGGTAGTTATCTCAAATATAAATGAAAAGTTTAGAACATTGCTCTTTAAAATACTAAATGATATTACTTCCTTTAGTCTTTCATTTTTCACATTTTAAAAAACAACACAAACGTGACCAAAAGGTTCCACTGCAGACCTGTTTGGAGCTCTTTGCCAAAAATGAAGTGCACTGCAGTATTTTGGTTTTACAAATAAAGAAAATCACAAGGTTTGGGTCGGTGATATAATAATAATTTACAGGACAAACTACAACACATTTTAAACCACCAATAAAGTGTCCTGAGTTTGAGTTTCCTTGTCAAGCAAAAATTTAAAAAAAATGTCCAAATGCATCAGCTTTGTGGATATTTAAATGTAAAAATATTATTCTAAAAATAACTTGCAACAGCTTACGGGATAAAAGCTCCTAAAAGTCAAACATTCTACAGAAATAATAAAGTGCATCATGTGAAATTTTCATAAGTCAACGTGTAATGACAGAATGAATATGACACAGGTTAGTTGTTTTCAGACTTATTACTGTCACTTGTTCATTAGTGGTTTTTATTCAAATCCAAAGCCATGAACTCCATCATTTTCCTCATAGTAGCTTTGCTCTTTTCACTGATAAGTGCTCTCAGCGGACCACTGGTTTTTTGCTCCGCTAGCATTAGCTTGATTGCTAGGTTCAAATACTCAGCGGTGTGGTGGTTTCTTAAATGATGAATAAGATAGCGTTTTGTTTCCAGCTCCACCAAGACTTAGTTCCGTGTTACAGGAATTACAAATTGTGATGCTTTGCTCTCTTTTTTTTGTGTGAAACTGCCTACATGCTAAAGTAACCGTGCTCCGGGTGTTGTTGTTGTTATCCTGTGTAGCAAAGACATGCACACATGACCTGGTCTGTCAGTCGTTTCACGGCAGAAGGGGACAGTGGCAGACTTTATGACGGACTTTAAGACCTTTGCAGAGGTAGAAAAGATCGGTTTCATATGCAAGAGTCGGCCAATCACCGATCCCCCAAAATAAGGGAAATCAGTCGACCGGCTGATCTCACACACCTGTGCACTAAAGCTTACTGAGCTTAATAAGCTATGCTGAGGCAAACTGTGTTGGAAGTAAGGTTGCAAAGGTAAATTTCCACTGTAACCAAAGCTTGGGAATTTCAGGAATTATAAAACAATATTTTAATTGGAATTATTTGTAGTTTTTTTTTTTTTTACTGTATCTTTTATTTGGAACGGACAAAAACATAAACATGACATCATTTGCATAAACAAATACAAGTGACCATCCAGTTTTGTGAGTTTTCAGTCCAAAAAGTGAGTAACCGCATCCATCCATGGGTGTGAATATAACGTTCAGTCTCAAAACTGGGGTCAGATTTGTTCAGAAATGTTCTTATGTCATCTGAGCGTGCTAGTAACATGCTATTTTAAGTCTTTTTTGTATATTTTGTTATTATAAAATAATTCAACAATGTTGCTACTTAAAATGACTTATTCAATTTCAGTTGAATAATTTCAATTTCACTTTGGTATTAAAATGAAAGTAGGCAAGGCTTGTTGTTTCAGATCTTTTACCATGCTTTTATTGCCTTTGACAAAGTTTTGTGTCAAACAAAGCCTTTCATATGAATAAATGATCAGATCTAGGTTGAAGCTTTAATGGCCCCCGTGGCAGAAAATGCCCCACGTCACATGCACTGACAATTGAAAGGCAGCCCCCTACATTAGAAAGGAAAAATGATGGATGGACTCATTGTAGAGATTTATTGGGTCTGAAAATATGACCCACAAACAAAATCCCCAATCAACATTCTACTGGCCTTCCCTGGTTAGAGGAAAGGAGGGGTAATACTCTGACAGAGGTGGGGCCTACTTTTATTTTGTAGTCCAATCGTTTTCCTTTGTATTTTGTGTCTCACTCACAGAAGTACTGTCCTCTACCGAAAGTAACATCATCATGGCCCACCTCAGCATGCTCACTTTCCGCCAAGCGGCCTCGCGCTCACTGAAGTGTTTAAATAATGCTGGTCTCAACTCAGTTGCTCCCTGTGTGTTGGCTTGGCTTCTTTGGGTCAGTGTGGCTACTACATGTGTCGAGTTTTCCAAGGCCATTTATACTTAAAGGAAAGACTAAAGCGCATTTCAGTTTTCCTCTCGCAGTGAATGGATTATCCCATCTCCATCTGTTGCAGCACACAGATTTGCTCTCAGATCGTTCTTCACACTCAGCACTAGCCACCTTAAAGAGGATCCACACCATGTCCTTACAGTTCCTATCTCTGGGCAATTGTAAATGTTTTGTTGTATAATTGTATCCCCTGTCCAGTCAGTCAGTAATCTATGCCAGTTTCACCCACCCCACTGAAAGCTTTTGATTTTTTTCTCAGCATTTGTGTGTGGGTTTGCAGCACAGCCTGAGGACAACAGCTGCATGGGACCCTGGGTCAGCAGTAAGGCTGTTGTACTAAGTAAAAGCTATATGGTTACACGTATGGAAACCCATCCTGCATTCCACCTCTATTTCAGGACTCAAACTCTCAAGTGGATGTCACTATAAACTCTGTAACACTCGTGAAAAGAAACGTTTTAATGTCATTTCATCCTCTCCTCTCAAAGCACTGGAGTAACAAGTGTTGATATGAAGAAGATGAGAACAATTGAAGTTATATGTCCATTCAGAGGTCTAAAGAAGACTGAGTAAATGTAACTGCCTCTTTAACAGCTACACTGTTTCTTTAAGAGGTGATCTAACTTTAATGACCATCATTTCCCTCGTGCTCCATAATCATGTAGACATTTTTTTTTCTCTCTGCTGGTCTGAGAGACAGTGAACAGGGACAAAGGAATTCCTTGGGTTTCTGCAATGAAGCAGTTTACTTGCAAGACTCCAGATTGTAGAAGTCTCCCAACCTGGCAGATGGCTGCATCTGATGTTTGTAGATTGTTTGTAAATTTTCCTAACCCAATAGGTGTCTACCCCGAAGCAATTACCCAGCTCAAATGCAATGTTTTTAGTGTCTGTATTTTGAAATGTGACACCTACCTGGACAGAGTGACAGATGTCAGCCACTGTTAGTGTATAATAGCCATTTAAAGCATGTATACCAGCTAAAAATAATAAAAGGAAATTGCAAGACGATTGACTAAAAACTGTTTCAGCTACTACTCGCAGTGAAGCAAGCCGACCGCAAGATATGGATTGATTTGCGTGTGTTGTGTTGGGGGTGGGTCTGTCATTCCTTATCATTTGCTGCACAGCCAGTTCTGCTGGTTTACCAGCCTGAGGCTGCATTTCTGGTAATTTCCATCTGCTTGTGACCTGCTACAAAAACAAAACCTGAGATGGATTTATTACTTGCAGTAGCTTCAGGATTGGAACCTTTTTCAGAGATTCCAGATCTGGATCATCTTGATGCAATCATTGTGCATTTGATGACATCACATAACCTTCAAGCATAAGGACCCTGGCTGGGCTCAAAGACCATTATGCCTAGGGATGTAAAGATTAATGGGCTTTTCAATAACTGCACATATTTTCTGCCGCAGTAGGTTAACCGTGGAGGTTTTAGAACCCACAGTATAGCGCAGATATGTCTGGTGTCGCGGGACTCGGGAGGCGGAGCACTCTCCAGTCTATGGTCAGAGCGCAGCACTGCGCTGAGGTGTGTGACAGCAGGCATAGTGCAGCACTGCGCAGAGAATGCATCCACTCACCTCTGAATGATGGCAGAACCAGGAGCAGCACTCTCTGAGTTGCATCCACCCAGAAAACGAATAAAGTCGGCAGTGTGGGACTATTTTGGATATCCTAAAGATGACCAGGGTGCAGTAGGAGCCGACGGGTATCCAATATGCAAAAAATGTTGGAGAAAAATTGCTGCCATAGGTGCCTATATGTACAATATCATACAACATCTTCGAGACAATCATCCCTCCCTGTTTGTCCACGTAAAGGTACAAAAAGTATGAATCCACTCCACTGATTAAAGTTTCTAGAAAGTGTTGCGATTTACAAGGTTGTTGTAAACTACGAAGTGAAGTAAAAGTTCAAGTTCAATTTAATATTTGTGCAAAAATTCACCAGTATGCACCAGAGACGGCAACAACAAACACCAAAATAGACAAAATAAATTAACACAGGTTCAAAGGGAAACATTTGACACTATGAAGCGAGGCTATAAAAAACACATATAGCCTACTTAAAACTATACAACAATAAAGCAATACAACAATAAAGCTATACAACAATAAAAGTGCAAGAACAGCCTTCAAGGTGCTTTGTTCAGTCTGATAACAGCTTGTGGGAAGAAGCTGTTAACTTGGCGAGATGTCTTGCATCTCAACGAACGATATGTTCTCCCGGAAGGAAGGAGCTGGAACATGGCTTTATCATGGTGGCCAGTACCAGAAGAGTCAGAAGACTCGGTTTCAGAGTCTGCAATCATAAAGAGCCTCCAGAACAGATGGCTCACAGTCCTTTTTGCAGAGTGAACCACCTTGTTCAGTGCTCTCTTTTCTTTGGGTGTGATGTTACCAAACCACACAGTCATAGAGCTAACAAGCAGACTTTTTATGGTGCAGCGATAAAAGTTAAGCAGAATCGTAGAGTTATTTGTAAATTCCCTAAG
This sequence comes from Gouania willdenowi, assembly GCF_900634775.1. Taxonomy (NCBI): domain Eukaryota; kingdom Metazoa; phylum Chordata; class Actinopteri; order Blenniiformes; family Gobiesocidae; genus Gouania; species Gouania willdenowi. The sequence continues at coordinate 22,836,142 of NC_041048.1, read as the reverse complement.
TTTCCACAGAAAGAAGAGACGTTTCTTGAAAATTCAATCAGTGTTTTTGTCCCATCTGACGTCATGAGACAAAGTTAAACCCAGAAACTCGCACTCCTCAACAATTTGCGCTTGGGAGTTATCAATGACAACAGGTGTATGAGAGTTACCACGACTAAAATCAAAAACAAGTTCACATGTTTTAGATGTTTTCAGCAGGAGGTTGTTTTCTTTACTCCACTGAACAACATTTTTAATTTCTGCTCTGTAAGATGAATCATCATTCTCAGTGATGAGACCAATAATGGTGGTATCGTCAGCATATTTGATGATCAAATTGGAGTCAGAAGAAGCCGCACAATCATGAGTGTACAAAGTAAAAAGCAAAGGACTCAAAAGTAAAAAGTGAAAGTAAAGAGAAAGCACTACGTGGTGGGTAAACAAAGCACGCTCTGGCTGATGCAATATAAAACTATAAAACCATCTTGTTCTTTGTTAATGGCGTGTTGCAACCAACTTGAATAGGTGCATATTGCCAACTACCATCTTTTAGCACAAAGAACAATTTCACATCACGTCCCGGTGTTTAATGATATTTAAGCATGTGAGGATGTTTGAATAAATAATTCAACAAATTAAATTCAACATGAAAAATCACAGCATATATACAGCAAGATTTGGGAACATTCAGAAAAAAGATTGATTCTTACTCATGGTCCAATGGTTGTTGAGTTTCCTCTCTACTTTAAAAAAATTATATGGTAAAATAACTTTGTTTTTGATTAATTTCTTTATTTTTATTTGACAGGTCGTCAGTAACAAATCAGTAATGAGAGATCAGGTGACTGTGCGAGGCACCCAGTTGAAGGTCAAGTACCTTTATGAGGACACAACCAACAACCGTAAGATCAACGCCATAACCACAGCGACTGTTCTGAACAGTGGGACCAACAGCCAGACTCCCACAAAACCTGCCCCGGTGTCTATCATGTCCAAGGAGCATAGTGTGGACAGGTGAGGGAGATCAACTAGAATACTTCATATGACAATCAAACACAATTATTTAACCACTGGGTTTCTTCTCACAGCACCGAATCCAGTAAAGGCTCCAGTGATTCGTCTGGTGGCCCAAATGGTGCTGGGAATGGTGGGAACAGTGGTAAAATGTGCGGCCCTCTCACTCCTGACCAGGCTCTGAGACTCTATCGAAGTCAGCTTACCACCCTGGAGCAGACGGAAATCCACACCTACCCAGATATCTACTTTGTGGGACCCAATGCTAAGAAGAGGCCTGCCATTGCCGGAGGCAATAACAATAGTGGCTACGACGATGAGCAGGGTGGATACATTCACGTTGCCCATGACCATCTGGCTTACCGCTATGAGTTTCTTAAGGTCAGACATATTGAATTTTCTACTTTTGAATATCACAATATCTCAAAATTCATTGCTATGTGCATTTAAAACTAACAAAATCTTACCTTTTCTTTTACTCCTTTCAGATTATTGGCAAGGGTAGCTTTGGCCAGGTAGCAAAGGTGTATGACCACAAACTTCAGCAGCACCTGGCCCTGAAAATGGTGCGCAACGAGAAACGCTTTCACCGCCAGGCGCAAGAAGAAATCCGCATTTTGGAGCATCTGCGCAAGCAGGATCGCAACGGCACCATGAATGTAGTGCACATGCTTGAAAACTTCACTTTCCGCAACCACATCTGTATGACCTTTGAGCTGCTGAGCATGAACTTGTATGAGCTCATCAAACGTAACAAGTTCCAAGGGTTCAGTCTGCCCTTGGTCAGAAAGTTTGCACACTCCATCCTGCAGTGCCTTGAGGCCCTAAGCAGGCACAGGATCATTCACTGTGATCTCAAGCCAGAAAACATCCTTTTGAAACAACAGGGCCGCAGCGGGATCAAGGTAACACGCCCAGCACGTTCACCCTGAAGTGAACTTAGGAACTTCAGGCTTCAGTTTCTCTAATATGTTTTACTCTCATTTATCTGCAGGTCATTGACTTTGGTTCCAGCTGCTTTGAACACCAGCGGGTTTACACCTACATTCAGTCTCGTTTCTATCGCGCCCCAGAGGTGATCCTTGGATCACGTTACGGCCTTCCTATTGATATGTGGAGTTTTGGCTGCATATTGGCAGAACTGTTGACTGGCTACCCCATGTTCCCCGGTGAAGATGAGGGTGACCAGCTGGCCTGTGTCATGGAGCTACTGGGGATGCCGCCACAGAAAGTGCTAGAGCAGGCAAAAAGAGCAAAAAACTTCATTAACTCCAAGGGCCACCCTCGCTACTGCGGGGCCAGCACTCTGCCCACTGGAGCCACCGTGCTGACTGGGTCACGTTCCCGACGAGGCAAGATGAGAGGCCCTCCAGGGAGCAAGGAGTGGAGTGCAGCTCTAAAAGGCTGCGAGGACCCCACCTTCACTGACTTTATTAAGAAATGTCTGGACTGGGACCCCTCCTCTCGCCTCACCCCAAGCCAGGCTCTCAGACATCCTTGGTTGTATCGTAGGCTTCCCAAACCACTGCCTGGGAACGAGAAGAGCCAAGGGGCAAGTGTGAAACGACTCCCTGAGCACCACAGCACCACCTTTCCCTCCATCATAGCCAAGGGCGGGGCCGGCTTCAGCACCACAGCTGCCACCAACAAACTGAGGAGCAACATGATGGGAGACTCAGGGGAAGCCATACCTCTCCGCACAGTCCTACCCAAACTTGTTTCATAGAGAGATAAAGAGAGAGGCTAATCTCCTCACTTCTTTTCACTTTCTTACTCTGCACTCCTCGGGAGGAGTTAAATTAGAAAAGAAAGTGTTTTCAACACTTGTTTGGTTGGTCTTTTATTTGTTTTGTACTGAGTGGTGTCGACACCCCCAGTTGTTGGTTTTATTATTAGCAGAAGAGATTTGAGATAATGAAAAGAAAAGTTTTAAAGTTTTTATACAGAAAATTTCCTTGAGTGGCTGTGGTAACTCTGTATCCAAGTGTTTTGAAGTTTGATTTTAATAATAACTTTTTAAAGAAGCCTTTCACTGGTGAGCGGACATCTTCAACGTCTGTGTGACCTCACATCAGTGATCTTGGCGAGCACACCTGCACTGTCACTTGCCTCGGTTCACTTTCTTGGCACTTGTAGGATGTCTCCCTGTTTTTGGGTGGCGTTTGAGTGAAACTTGAAAAGGGCTTCAGTGATTACTCTTTATCAGGTTCGCTTTAGCAAGAAATGATCTTTTCATAGTGACTTTAAATTGAGAACCAATCACACTGTTGTATTTTGGCCACAGAAATACACAACACATTTGTCTTTCATTCATTCAACACAATGCCTTTAAATTGATCAGCATTAGCTAAAGTAATTCGTTTAGCAACATCGCTCCAACCTCTTTTTCTGATCTGCAGTGCTTGCATGTCAGCTCAATATGTGACATTATTGCACTGTGAGCTCTTCACTGTCGGAGACATGGAGAGGCACAGGACAACCTATTTCAAGCCATCCTCCACCACTATCAGCTCCTTTCACCATGGTAGTGGAAAGAAAGGGGGAGGAGGATAGTAGTGCCATTCAAACTCTGTCACCGAAGTGTCATCGTCGCACTCGGTACTTCACAAACCATTCGCAAGAGACTGCCATGTGATGCCTGCTCGCAAATTTGAATTTAAATATAGATCAGGAGAGCAAGAGTTGCATGTCACTGTACATGAACACCTGTGGGGTGACTTTTGTGAAAGTTGTAGGTGGAAAGTTGACGTCTGTAAATGTCCCCTGCCTGTGGTTATTGGCAGTGGTAAAAAAAGATAAAGGCTGAGAGGTGGGGGGGTTAACATAAAGAGGGCAAGTATGTTTAAGATGAGCCAAGATTCTTTTTTTACATTCAGAGAAGGGTTTTGGCAGAAAGGCCAGTGATAAGTCTTCATGGTACTGAAGAAAGAAGTGTTTCTCAGGGACACATGCTTGATACTTCCTTAAATCTCATTTTGTGTTTTCCTCAAACTCTTCCAACTAAGAATGATCATGCATGAATCTCTGTCCACTGAGCGATGGTGCAGTGAGTGTGTCTGCAAAAGGGGGTCTGCATGCTCCACGGTCTGACCTAGATATGGTCTCCTCCCCCAGCCACCACACAGAGCTCACTTTTATCATTCTATCTCATGTTGGATAGACAAGCTCTTAAACACACATGACTTTATGTGTATTCTGGTGCTGTACAAACCCCTCACACAAAACCACGTCAGGTGCATGTTGGTATGGACCACACCGCTCAGAGATTTTCTCTCTTGTCCCTCATTTTCTAAACAGAACTGTCAGGGATTTTTACTCTCAGATTTTTATATTTAGAAGTGATTTATGTTGCTATTCACTCCAGGAGATCTGAGGACAGAAGATGCTAAATTGAAAAAAAGGAAGTTGTATGCTGTCATGTTTCTGTGTGAGTTAGTAGGAGGCTGTTTGGTGTTCAGCATGTTATCAAGACTGAGTGAAAATGAGAAGAGAAACTGTACAGTAAACAAATGAAGTTGTAATAGTTTCTTTTTCTAAGAAAAATAAAAAAGACTATCAAGTGAAATTGAATTTTCTTTTTTTTTTTATTTATTCACCTATATGAAAATTGGTAAGAATAATAACATCAAAGCAGCACTCTGGTGTACCCATGTTGTATTTTTCAATAGACACGTTGAGCCTGTGTTATGAAACAATGTTACCTCAGGACCTTAGAATGAATCACAAGGAAGTGGATTAGATTTCTGTACGATAGCATAACAGATTTCATAGAGATTGAGCACAATGACTCAGAGGAATGTGATACTGACGCAGTCATCAAAGAAAGTCATTAAAACTAGAGAGCAGACAGAGGAGTGCTTCTAACGTGTCAGGATGACTCAGTCAAGACTTTCAATTACATTTATGGACTAAACAGACAAGTTTAAGACATGGCATAAGCAACCTATAAAACCAATGACGGCAGGTTTGTTTTGCAGACTGATAGCCATGTGTTATCATTAGTAAACAGTTACATTACGTTTACACTGGGTCACATGACCAACCAGAACTCAGCTTACCCATTGACCATGTGATGGTCAGTGTGTAAGCTGAGGAGCTTCATCTAATCCATCATCCTCCCTTCTGTTCTACAGACAATACACACACACATTGGTGCAGGGCAGGGTACACCTTTGATTGATTACCAGTCCATCACAGGACTAACATACAAAGTCACATCATAGCTTTTTCAATTCAAAAGTAATGTCTTTGCTCCAGCAGATTGCGGGGTTTTTTTTTTTTAATCCATATGCCCTGAAAGTTAGATGTATGGATGATGGTAAAGTCCAAGTTCAACACTTTTTTTTCAACACCACCTTCATGTCCGCATATAAACTTTGTTGCAGTGGAAAGTTTTGTCTCTTCACGTGATGAGATCAATATCTTCTAACTTATTCAAATCATTGGGTTTGGAATGGGGATGGGTGTGCAATGGTATGTGCTATAAAGTATGACAAGTCTGCAGTAATTTAACATGAACACCTACAAAAGTCAGGCTTGGAAACAAACATACCAACCAAATATGACGTTTACATTACATTTCTTTTGTCACATTACAGTCTTTGCAATGGGAGAAGAAGAATGTTTCTTCCAGGCTGCTTGTTTTAGGAAACCGTTGTCTACATTGTGGTAAAAGCATTTTCTCTAATGTACAACACTGTAAAAAATAGCTCTGCTAATGAATAAGATGGCTAACAAAAACAATTCTGCCCTGATGACAAAGCTCTGATCAGTGACGCTGATGAATCATGACTGTGCACATGAGAAGGCTGGGTTCCCACAGGGAAGAATACGTACATATACTCGGAGGAGGAGATGATGAAACTGGTCTAGCAACATCACCTCATGTAATAAACCACGTGACAGTAACATGAATGACTTATGGGGAATGCGCCAGTGAATTTAAAGCAGGTGTTCACAACCAGCTGATATAACAAGCAGCATGGTAAAACAACATGGCTTTCTTTATCTTTTATTATTTGTTATTTATGTTACAGACTTAGAAGCAGAAAGTCTGTATGCGCTCATCAACACATCGTAAAGTCAACTTCAGCTAAATGAGATTGGAGAGGTACTACGCTGCTCGAGCTTTATTAGATCTCATGTAGTTTTGGTTTGTATAATAGGGCTGCTGTTCCCTCTCGAGGGTGGATTCTCTAAGATCTGAAATAAAGGGTGGTAAACCAGTTGCATCCCTAAATCCTTTGGTGATGCAGTTTCCTCACCTGCAGCGAGGAATTGGTGGAGACCACACTATTTAAATGTTTGTCTGCTTCACAAACATTTAATAATGTAGAAAACTCAATAAACAAAAGATTTATTTACATATTTAAATTTTTTAACAACTTTAAAACCTAATGATAATTTTACCCCCTAATTTAATGTGGCTGCTCCGTTAGGTCCTGTAATTTTGCTCTGATAAGTCCATAAAAAATTGGCAAATTTGGACAGAAACCGTCCAATTGATCTGCCATTGATCCGAGTTAATGGAGCAACACAGTCTGTCAATCAATCTGCACCATTTGAAGATGACCTACTGACCATCATCCAGCAGGTCTGAGCAGAGCTGTGTCACGCACACTGTCATATGTGAACATTGCGTCAATTACGCATCTGAACAGCTGATTCTGGCCTGACAGCAACGCGATACGAGAGTTTGATGGTCAAAACTTGGAGCATTAGTTTATTTGCATGTCCTCCTGCCGTTTTTTTTCGTCCTCTTGTGAACTTTGCCTACTATACATATTCATTAGAGGGAAATGCGCTAAATGGATTGAGGGCGTATTGCGACGTGCAGCACCCGCACACTTTTGATTCCCTGGGGTTTGTACGGCTTATTAGTGCGTGGAGTGACGTTTGCACACGATTTAATACCCCTAAACATTTTGGAGGTATGTTACAAAGCAAGATTACCTTTTATCGCGCTAACTTCCAGGATTTAATCAGTGTGTGCTGGACTGCGAAGCTCGCTAACGTCTTACAGGAGCTAAATCACCATGGAAACTTATGCTGAACGGCTAGCCTGCACGCAAGCATGATCTGAGCAAGTGATAAAGTCCCGCCTCCTGACCTGTCAGTTCTCTTAGAAAGGAAGCTGTCCAATAAAAAGTGATGTGTGAACATGTCACTATGTGGATCTGATCATTGATGTCTAAATATTCCCTCTTCTAGGAGAGATAATATTTAGACATTGATGTAATCCGGTCATTTACCAATGACATCCTTTAGGAAATACATAGATTGATCTACAGTCAGCTGATGAAGCATGTATCTCGATTGTATGTGCGGATGGGTGAAGACATATATTAATATAATAAATTAATGAATATATGACTTCACTCGTCCGCGCATATGGATCGAGACACAGGCTTCATCAGCTGACCCTGTGAATGTGAATCGCTGACTCTGTGAATGCATATAAGCTTCACATTATTTATATTATTCCATTGAATGGGATATCCCATCCAATGGATTAATATGATTAATAATATTACACATTAACACTTTCAGCAGCTTCCTGCCTGCGTTCTTTCATTCCTGCCTTTTCTATGGATTTTAATTATTCATCATTTTAAACTTAAGCAACACCCAACCGGTCGGGACCGAGTTATGTAGTGGATCAGATCTCAGGGCGTATAAAAGCTCCGCCTCTGGTGCGCAGCACTACAGTTGCTCTTCGCTGTCATCATGGATTTAAATTCATTATATTTATTTAAGATCATAAGCTGTTTCTCCTGTGAAGACGGTCGCTCTGCCAGGTTCTCCATTGATTGGTCAGACGCTGCAATCTCCACCCCTTTCACTCATAGCAATTAGTGAGTTGTGATCGACTGTCGTAAAACAGCTTCTCTCTGACAGTGAATGTTTGGTTAGTTGAATCCCGGTAACGGAGATTAATCCAGAATATAATTATCTAGATTGGTAGCTTAGGGCCTTAGTGAATCCTCCTCAGTGTTTTACCAGCGCCGAAGCTGAAGCAACTTTGTTGTTTTTTCATCTTCCCTTCCTAAAAAGGAAAAGATTAGTCCAATCCCATTAGACAGCAACCCAGTTACCTTCTGTCCATCTGGTCCACAGTTCCTTCAACCCTAACTTGTATTTGACACAGTTATTTGCCGTTTAGTGACGATGTACACCTCTCCTCTCATCAGGCCTAAGCCTGTAGACCATATGGAGCCTCATTGGGATTTCTGGTACTGATAAAGGTTGAGGGCAGAGACAGAGTAGTGACAGGTTTCTCATGACCTCGTAGGTTGAGAAATCTTGACCTGCTTGTTGTTGCTCCATGTTTGGCTGAGAGTGTAAACATGTGTGTGTTTCTCTGTAGGTCCCTCTGCATTTGTTGTTGCTTCTGATTATGTCAATCTTAATGAAACAAGGTTTTCGACCCCATTATAAGTACTCTCAAATTGTACAGGTTAGTAATAATTTAGTATTTTAATTTTAAGTGTTTTAAGATGTTTTGAGGTTTTGGCTGATGTGCCAATGGGGGGCAATTTAAAAAAATGCCTTGATTATGGATGGGGTTCTTGGAACAGAAGTTAATACACACCCTTGAGCTCTGGACCCCGGAATGACATTTTTGCAAAATGGTGGCGCCCACTTTTAGACGTAAACAGTCACTTTTTCCTCAACTTTTACTTTAACGTGCCGTCTAATTTGACATGTGAGTAGCTGAAAGTGCAGAATAACGCTGTCGTGGTATTTCCATCCACACTCTGTTCATTTGAACAGCGCTGTGCGTAAGTAGTGATGCCTGTATAGTTCAATGCCCTCTCTACAGTCTATGGTTCAATGACGCATGCAGGATTCACCCTCTTACCCTCAAGAAGCTAATATATTTACCCAGCAGGCATTTTTGCTCTTCGAAAGATATAAAGACAAACATCAGCTTGCTGTGGCCAGTCATGTTTTCGGAGCTTACTGAATGAAAAGCATTCACTTCGGAGGTCGAAATTGACGACCCGGATCTTTCCGGTTTCCGAGTGCATAAGCTGACCTGTGTCTCTCTCATCATCTCAGCCAAAACCCACACCTCTCAGCACGCATACTGGACATTAAAAGAGCTTGTATAAGTAAAGAATGGAGGACAGGTTTTTTGTGATCACGTTTCACTCAGAGATATCCTAAAACCTTCTATTTGTTTAGACGAATGCTTTAGAGCTGACAGGTCCAACTGGCTGACATCTTGACGGATGATGTTTTAATCTCTATCCTGCTCTGTTCACTCCTTACTTTCCACAAAGTGAAACCAGTCAATGCCCCACTAATGCCCCCAACTATGCTGCAGGATGATGATTCTTCTCTTTATCCCCACTTTCTATATTTTGACAGTTGATGACCGTGCATTTTGAAGTTCAATGGCAAAAAATAGAAGTTCATTTGGACTAAAGCTAGGGCTAAAATAACGCTTCACTACCTCGGTGCAGGATTCACACAGACACACACACACACACACACACACACACACACACACACACAGGCCACTGAGTGCAAACACTCATCAGGGCTATGAGTGTCGTCTGGCTCGGGTCCATTGGGACAGCTGAGGTACCAGCCAGACATCGGAGGCTGCAGGAGAATGCCACACTGGTCCCCTCCAATACACAAACACAACACATGTCCTCACATGTACCAAAGGCAAGCTGTTAGTTAGTCATAGACCCACAATAAAATGCACACAGCTGAGCTCGCACGAGTCACACACACAAATGTGCAACTGAGCACATGTCTATACAGGCTGAGCAGATGCAGATGGTTGGAAGATGTGACGTATAACTCCAAGAACATTAAACTACCTTTTTTTTTTTTACTCCCCTCAGCCTGTAGCCCTTTGCCTCTGTGTGTCATTTTACTTCCTTGATTTATTTCTGCTGTCTATGTATCAGCCTACATCATATTTGGGTTTTCAGTTCCCTCTTCTTGTTTACATTACCCAACTGGGCCACACTTAGTACTGGAATAGAGGATGACTCATGTCCCTGTCGAAAGAGATGAATCTGACTCTCTGTTCGTGTGTGTGTGTGTGTACGTGTGTTCTAAAAGATTGCATCTTCCCAGTTCTCTCCTATAGCCTGGAGGTAGCAGATCTGCATAGCAACACTTCAGAAAGAATCTCGGCAGACATGTTCGAAAACCTTCTGACTCCGACAATTAGTTCAGTAGAAAATGGTGGAGTGGTGGAAAGCTCTTCTGCATCACAGAAAGAAGGTCATGCGTGCTGGGTTTGATTCCTCCAGCACCTGGTATCTTTCTGTGTGGGATTTTACATGTTCTCTTTGTGGCCGTTTGATTTTTCTCCAGGTTATACCCTGTCAAAAATATGATGTGGCATGACTGCTGACCAGTAAAGGTTCATGAAACATCATACAGGTTTAGCTTTTCATGAGTTTTATTGTTCACCAGGCTATGGGGCGCCAATTGTAAAGTTGCACCTGCTAAAATAAACTGCAACATTCAGCAACAAATCACATTTACAAATTGTATGTGAATTTATTTTTTTATGTTACTTTTGACCAGATTTACAGCAATATTTGTGATTTTTTTCTCTTATGTTACATTTAAATATAAATATTAAATATAAATATTAAATATAAATATTAAATATAAATATTAAATATAAATATTAAATATAAATATTAAATATAAATATTAAATATAAATATAATTCTAAATGTCAAATCTAAATATTAACTGATAAATCTAAATGTTGAATTTGCACATTAGCGAAATATTTAGCTTTACCTGTGAAATTTAGATTTAGATTTAATATTTAACATTGACATTATATTTTGAAGAGAAAAAAAATAACACAGATATTGCTGTAAATCTGGTCAGAAGTAACATAAAAAAAAATTCACATACGTTTTTTAAACGTGGTTTGTTGCTAAATGTTGTGAAAACTTGCCGTTTATTTTAGCATGCACAACTTTACAATCGGCGCCCCACACCAGGCTCATTCTTAGCTGAGTTAGCTCTGTGAGCGTTTGTTAGCTTTGTTGCAGACTGCTAGCAGGAGGGATGGATGTGCAGTTGCCTGCTGCAGACTGCCCATAGCTCCAGAGTTCCAGCCACGCACTGCGAGATAAAGGCAGACGCTTGATTAGTTTATTCATGAACGTTCCTGACTCACATTTCCCAACAGATTATCTCACCTTTCTAACCAACACACCACACATGTACGGCATGTTAGGTTTATCTCTGAGGAATGAATGATTGGACTAGTGTGTTCGCCTGGGATAGACACGCTGTGTGCATGCACACAGAAATAAATGGATACAGCAAATAAATGAAGGCTCCAGTAAAGTACATCTCAGTATCGAAAGCTGTTACAAGTTTCATATACAGAACAATTACAATAGCAGAATTATTTTGATCCTTGATCCATCACAAATCCCTGCTGTGGCAGACTGATACAGGCTGTTTTACAGGTCTAGCCTATATACTGGCTGTGTCCTTATACAGCATGTATTATCTCCACACTGAGTTATGCCAAGTCCTTGTCCTTAGCTGACTCTATATATAATAATATCACATCTCCTGTTGCATCTTCAGCCAGGGTGTTTTTCTTCTTCTTATTATCCTTTCGTCGCCACAATTCTCCACACACAGGAGAGCTGAACCCAGACGAGGCCATAAATCATCATGTTTGTTGTACTACAAGGTGTTTGCCTGTCTCTTGGGGGAATTGGACCTAAGGACACATCCACTGTCTGTCCATTTCTGTTGCCAGGTGAACATGGTATTTATGGTTAAGGTTGCCTGGAAAAGAGAAGACACACTCCGCAAAGGAATATTAGATTTTTGCGAGAGATTAAAGGGATAAGCATTGCTGTGTATTAGAAATGGGATTGTTTTTATGAAGCAAAACTTGAAGATTAAGTTATAATTTCTCAGTAATTTTATCTGAGAGCAGGCGAGGAAAGAGTACAGAAAACATCTACTTGAGTAAAAGTACTGTTACTTTGATTACATTTGACTTAAAATAAAAAGACGTGTATACAGATCAAACTAGGTTCTTTTTTTTATTATCATAATTTATTAGAGAACAGCAGTTCAAAATAACGTGCATGGTGTGGCTAACCTGGATGAATAAAATAAAATAAATGTCGAGGACGTCAATTCAATGAGGTAAGTGCTTGTGTCAATACATCTAATGTGTCAGAGCATCCAATTCTAGGTGGAATGAGCCGTAGGAGGGTGACGTGCGCATGCACATGCCTACAAATACAGTTTTATATTATTAATAATAATAATAATAATAAGTGGCTTATCAGGCACTGCTGGAGGACGAGGCGCACGGGAAACCGGAGTTAACAGTATTAAGAAAACTTCGGGGGGCACCAAAAACACTCCACACAACCTAATGCTATATAAACACAGCCACAAAAACAAAGTTAGCTCGCTAACATACATCTGACCAAGTGGTCGCTACAGACATGGGCATCAGCAGACTCTGCTCCTCCTGACCGCAGAAGTAGGTTTAAAATCCACTATTTACGGCCTTGTTCTGTGAGCTTTTTACAATTCTCACCTCTGTGAACGACAATCTTCGGTATTCTATAAAATTTCTTTTCCTTTTCTCGGTTAGAACGATTGGAGCAGCCGTAAACTCCACAAAACATGGGCATTTTGATGATTTCAGACGGCAGATTCTCAAGCTTCACTTCCTGCTCTCCATCAGAATTTAGCGCTCTCGCTTTGTCGCGATACAGCAATGTGAGTGACGTCACGTGAATCAACAGAGCAGGCCATAGACATATACACACTGATCCTAACAACAGCTCTAGGGTACGTTCAATAGCACAAATATAGCAGACTCCCGTCCGCGTGCGGGATATATTTTACTCTGTAACGGCATCTATTTCAAATGTAACGAAGTACTGTTACTGGAAACAAAATGTACTTAAGTAAAAGTAAAATTACAGATTTTAAAAAGTACTCATGAAAGTAGAAGTACACAAAAAAGCTACTCAATTACAGTAACAAGAGTAAATGTAATTCGTTACTTTTCACCCTTGTCTGAGAGACATGTAAACAACTGCGTTATGAAGCAGGGCTTGTTTTCCTTATCTTTTTTATTTTTTATCATCCATTAGGATATAAATACAGGTAATTAATTATGTGTATAAAGTATAATTTTATTCTGTTTTCATAAATAAGTATTTCCCAACCTTTTCTGTCATATGCAACCTCTAGCCTATCTTCAAATGGAAACGACCCACCATAACTTAATTAGTAACCCCTTGCCTTGCTTTATTTACACATTGTACATGTTTGCCTCTAAACTCAGTGGCTTATGCACGCCGACTTGTACGGTTCACTTTGGTTTGGAACATTTTTATTTTTTTTTTGTTTACAATTTCCAGTGAGTTTGGGCCTGCTCTCTCCCTGACAATCTACGACTAAATATACAGTAATTGTGTTATTAAAAAATGATTTAGGTTTTTATAGATTAAGGGAAGTCTGGTTCACACTCCAGTATAGTAGGTGGCAGTAATTTGCCTGTAACGCTACCACCCGCTCAAAGAATATCATCATCTTCTGAGATGCAACAAGTAAAACAAGTAATCAACTTTTTCCTAGTGTGCATTCGTACATATTTTATATCATGGATCATATTCACTTAAATATTTTGATGACCGTCAACATATTAGGAGGGAATTTGTAGGAAAAAATAAAGCCACAGTGTTATTTTTCCATTGATGTCGTTTAATGTCAGCAGGTGGAAAAACTTTGTTGTGGACACATACAGTGTCTGAAATGGGATATGAAATTACTCATTATGTTCAAAACAAATTCATAAATGTGTCCAAGTATCACCTGACCCACTGGCGTAAACTATCAGAAAGTCTCACATTATTGACCTGGTAATGGAAAGTTGATGCATCAGCAAGTTTGCAAAAGTGCTGCATTAAGCCACCCTAGAACGGCTGACTCTCTCCCCTAGTTTCTGCTTTTACCTGTGCATGTGTATAGATGACACATGCTCATGTGCCACGCCTGTGTTTGCATCAGTAAACAAAAAGCCATCAGTTTCTGTCACATGCTAACGCCTATTTATAAATATCGCCTGAAACAATGTTCCATGAATAATATATTAAATTCTTGAGAAACGTATCAGTAACCCAAGAAAATATTGTTTTGCCCTAATATGAAAATCAGTTAGCCATGCTTAATGTTCTCATAGCAGCCAGGAATGTTCTCTTTCAAGAATAAATGGGTCTTTATTCAGACATTTAATGCTGATTATAGTGAATCAAGCTTGACGTTGACACACTGACATTCTTTAAAGGGGACATATCATGCTAAATCCACTTTTTTAGCCCTTAAATGCATTTTGTTGTATATTTAGAGTGCTTAGAAGTACAGAAAAAATCTAATTAGTCTCTTCAAGTGCTCCATAGATATCTTTATATTCTGTTTTGCTCATATTTTTCAATCTGTTTCGATTTTTCTATTCTCTATTACGTTTTTTGAACTATTACATCACAGTATTTGCAGCAGAACTGCCAAATTAGTACATCAACTCCAGGTCCAACACTTCGAGCAATCCGCCATTTTTATTTCTCGCTTTTATTTTGTAGTCCAAGCTCAAGGATGCCGAAGTTACGAGAGGATAAGTCAAAATGTTTGGTTGTTGGACGTAGTAACCCACACGCTTCATTACACCGTCTCCCAGCATCAGAACCTTTTCAAAGTGCCTGGTTGAGTTTTATTTTTCACGGAAATGTACCCACATCTGTGGGTAAGGTCATTTTTGTGTGTGTGAAGCACTTCAAGCATGACTGCTTCAGCAACCTCCGCCAGTATAAAGAAGGATTTGCCGAAAGACTTTGTCTGATTGAGGGTTCAATTCCTTCTATCTTTGGAGACGACGAACAGAGCACTTCGGTAAGCTGTAAATAACGCTAAAAAGTGTGATGATAAGACGTCCCTGTCATTGTTTTGTTAGCATTAGCAGTTGCACCGTCTTCATATGTTAGCGCTGTGTGCTTGTTTTAGATCCTTGATGATATGGCCTACGTGATTTAATTTAAGTCTAAAGTTTTCATTTGTCATTTCATTTTGCCGTTTTTGTCTTTGAAAAGACTGTATTAAAATGCATTTCGTGACGTTAGCTTGGTGCTAGCGTTAGCTCGGTGCTTGTGTTAGCTCGGTGCTTGTGTTAGCTCGGCGCTTGTGTTAGCTCACTTGTTAGGGTTCTGCAGGTTCATCATCTTCATTTTCAACTCGCTCTGCCGGGTCAGACTCTGGCTCAAACATGTAAGGCTGGATGGACAAGTCTTCTGTTGTTGACATTTTGTAAATAACCTCTGAATAAAAAGTTTATGCGCCGCTACATAGCCGTATCTCTTCTATCAAACTACAAAAATGGCCGAGCAGGGTGGAGTTGAACCGAGTGTCACCTGAAGAGGGGGCGGGGTATGAAGTGTCTCATTTGCATTTAAAGAGACAGCACCAAAACGAGTTGCTCTCAGAAGCACATCAGAAAAGGGGTAGAAAAGGGGCCTGTGGAGCTATAATAATGAGGAATTCAGACCCAAGCATTGCAGTTCCGCTTTATATAGACCACAACTGTATGATTTATATGTAAAAAGGAAGATTTTAAAACCATGATATGTACCCTTTAAAGCATGATACAAAAGCTTCTTTCTTGTGTTCTTGTTCATCAAATTGAAAATGAGTTTTGCTAATAACCAGGATTGTTGACAGGAGTCACCTTTACCAAATCACAGGGAATCATACCCATGGTGCTATTGAAATGAGGCAGAAGTGCTCACCGCTACACAGTGTCTGCAGGACAAACATATGAGTGGCGAACAGAGTAGAGGTCTATTCATTTGACTAGACATGAATATACAGTATATGTATTTCTGAGTGCACGAAGAGCCCCGCTGCCCCATTTTCTGTAGTGCCCTCTTTCTCACATTCAGTACCAGCTGCTGCATGAATTGACATCCTGAGAGTTGTTTTTTTTTTCCATGGCAGAGTGGAGAGCCAGCATCCGTCTGCTGCTGACAGGAAACACGCTGACCTACTGAAGAGAGGAGAGTTTCCCTACGGAGGAGAAGAAACAGATCACACTTTTCAACAGTCACTTAAACACCCGTGCAGTCAGTGAAGGAGACTATAATGCACTCCATCAGTAGGACATCAATAATTCAATCACCCTGCATCACTCTCATGTGTATTATTCACCAATGGCTGAGCACCATGGTTTTATTTGGACGTGAGAAAGGATGTTGAGTGGTAAATTGCTTGGTAAGATAATTGCACAACTTTCCAGAGAAGTGAAACAGTACTGGGCACATTCACAAGAATGATTGGTGTTCAGTTTACTGCTCCTTTCTACTCTAGGACCTTCACTGGACTGGTTGAGAGCAGTACACTAACTTTCTGTTGATGGCTTTTTTGTCTTTGTGTTTCATTTCTGAAAAAAACAATAACTTTTTTTTTTTTTTTTTTTTTTAACAAGACACTAATTTGATTGACGTGAACTTGTCCTTAGATTTAATGCGGAAAACTGCTTGTGAGACTTTTGTAAGCCAATTTGTTATGGTCGTGATTACAGAAGTATAGATAGATTCAAAGGTAATATCAGAATCTTTGTAAATATTGTTTGATACTATATTTTTACATTGTTGTATTCAGTGATGTGCCATGAGCACTAGGGTTGGGTAGGCAGGGCGTTGCAAATCGAGACCACCAATGTCGACACCAATGACAATTTCATATGTTTCTGCTGGAGAACGTAGCAGCAGCCAGGCTTTATCAATTTACTAATGCACTGTGAACTTACGTGTAGCATTTAGCATATAGCACGGTTGCGTCCAAAGGCAACGTAGAGAGCTGCATTTTTACATAAATGGTTTTCATCTTGGGGAACTGACTGCTCATGTGCAAACACATAAAAACACGCAATGGGAACAGAAGCAGAGCAGCAACGTGGGTTCAGTAGAGGGTGTGGCCTCCTCTTGCCTTACAGCGGAGTGAGACTGTGCAGCGTCTCTGTCGTACCAGGAAATAGCGATGTTTAGTCATTTGGGCTATGAAAAGCACAAAATGCTGACACTTTCAAACTGATCGGTACTGTAGGCTATCAGAAAATGAAAAATAAATCATTTATATTTGTATTATAAATAAAACAAATAATCAAAATATCAATTCACCCTTGGCTAGACACTGCCTACCTTGCCTACCCTGACTGCATGTCACTGGTTGTATTTATGCTAAATAATTCCAATCTAGTGTTAATGGACATCGATGCACAAAGTGTGATTTTCTCTATTCCCACAGGGATAAACCCAGGTCCAATAGAGTTAATAGAGACACGACAACCAAACTACAGAGGTTTTAACAACTTTATGTCTTCATATTATTGTGGACATGAAAAATAAAAAAAATAGCCAAAATAGTTTACCAATCAGTAGCTTTATTTAGAGGTAAGGCAGGAAGAAAAAACTGTGCTTTTACAGACACGATCATAACATCACTCGTTCACAAATGTTTCATTTATGTTTTCACGAAATTTGGTAAACTTCATAAACTGCATCAAAATAAATGAAGTAAAACTGTAGTATTACATGTATAACAGCTAGTTACAGCTTCAACAAGTCTTTTAAACAGCACCTCTAGAGCTTAATCAACACATTTCAACCTGTTGAGTCAATTTGTAGCAGTGTGTAAAAACATCACCTGTTTTATGAGCAAGGTCAAGTCCTGCACTATTTTTTGACAGGGATCTGTATTTTCATTGAGCTTCTGTTTGTTGCCGAGCGACCAGTCAGCCGTGAAACTGCTTGGCACGTGACCCCTGCAGATTTGGTTACCTTTATGACCGACCCGAGCCAAATCCTCCTCACTGTTCCCATTCTTCAGGCTAATCCATGTGCTGGCTGTTGGCTCCCATTTATCTTTAATTAGCTGTTACAGCTATGGCATCTTATCTTGATCAGTGAGTAAATAAGTGTACCAAACAAACAGTGCACAGCCAGCAGTGGAAATATATCCAACAGTTCTCTGAGTGCATTATGGTCTAAGTTCAAGAGTTCAAGGCTTAAGGTTACTAATCCAGTCGCTTGATGAAATGTACACTGAAAACGTGAGGAAGGCTTGACAGTGTTATGAATATACAGTACTGACAGACAAAGTCCAAAATGATCTATTTATGACTCATCTGTAAAAGTGACATGGGTTCACATCTTATAGAAAAGCAGGTGTGTGTGCATTCATGGCCGCCCGTCCATGTGGACATACTGTATATTTATGACAGGAGTGGGTCAGCTGTTTGGAAAAGGCATAACGGAGTCTGATTTTGGCTGAGAGGAATATATGTTTTAGGAATGGGCTCCAGGAATGGAAATCTGCACTAGTGGGACATGCTGGTCTGTGGGTCAGACTTCCATATAAGGACAAAGGAGAGGCAAAGGACTATCATACCAGCCCTTCACATGCACATACATCCATGTTGGTGATTGGGACGTGGTAGTGCCAGCTGGGTAGCTTAAAAATAGCGCAAGGGTTGCAAATGCACAGGATTCTAGGAACACATGACTGCTGGTCCAGCTGAAGTTTACAGTAGCTTTCTTTCAGCTTTGTGATGATGAGGGTGATGACTAAACCACTTTATCTACTACAGATACAGCTCTCATGTGTTTTTTCCCTCAAACTGTTTTTTTTATTATCATTATTTTTTAGAGCATAACACACAAAACATACATTAACAAACACAGCACAATGTCCACTTGGAAAAAAATAACAAAAGGAATGCAAACCATCACACAAGTTCCCACGTTCAAAGGCCTTTAACATACAACATAAATGTATGGGGTGCCAAGTGTGAAAATTTAGTATAAAGGTTTTAGCTAACACATTTTCATTATTTATCTCACTTTTCTCATATTTAGCACATTTTCCTACATTTAACACAACATTTAACCACATATATAGAGGTAAAAAAGCATTAAATCTGAATCTAAATGGTATATGTAATATCTAAATGTTAAATCTATATATAAATATTGAATCTAAATCTACATTTGAAATCTAAATCTAAATGTTATATGTTATATCTAAATATTGAATCTAAGTCTAAATATTTAATCTAAATGTAAATGTTATATATCATATCTAAATGCCAAATCTTACATCTAAATGTTAAATCTAAATGCCAAATCTTACATCTAAATGCTAAATCTAAATGTTAAGTATTAATTCTAAATCTAAATGTTTAAATCTAAATATAAATATTATATGTTAAATCTAAATGTTTAAATCTAAATCTAAATGTTATATATCATATTTAAATGCTATATATCATATCTAAATGCTTAATGTTATATCTTAATGTTAAATGTTAAATCTAAATATTAAATCTAAATATTAAATCTAAATCGAAATTTTAAATCTAAATCGAAATTTTAAATCTAAATCTAAATTTTAAATCTAAATCTAAATTTTAAATCTAAATGTTTAAATCTAAATCTAAATGTTGAATCTAAATCTAATTATTTTATCCAAATCTAAATGTTAAATCTAAATGTTGAACCTAAATGTTTCATTGACCCCGACCCTTGTAACCTCAACCAATACACAAGCAGAGACGAAATAAGAAAGGTAACCCATGGTGGGTTCAATCCCTAGACCTTATGCTTTTAAGCGCACTTTCTTATTCATCCAGCTACCGTAACCACATGAAAACCGGGAGATCTCAGGATGTTGCATTGTTGGATAAAGCCAGCCGTTTACCAAATTAACAAACATTATACCATACCATAATTCAATTTAAAATTGATTAACAGAAATGCTTTTTCATTTTCAGAATATAGCTTCATTTTTTTTTAGAACTCATAAATAAAATGAATAATAAATAATCCAAACTGCATTTTCATGGAGTTTGGTGCAGGTGAACCCAACCAACCCCAAAGAAGCGCAGCCACTGACGTCACTCTGCTGCACCGTCTGGGGTTGAGAAGTCAAAATGATTTATGTTACACTTTTTGCAGAGGGTGAGGCATAAAAATGTTGCAATGCAATGACCTCTTTGCTTTCTTTAGTTGTGTCACAAAATGAGCAGTGTTGAAGAAAAAAAGGAAAATGCAATTTTAATTACTTACTACCAATTTCATTTACGAGTCAAATAAGGTAGCTACAACCGTCAATGCATTAGCCTTTCTGCTAATGCATTTTCATTTTCTAATTTTCCATTTCAAATTGAATTTTGGTACCTGCAGTATTTGCTGGGGCATCTTTTGAAAATTAAAACTTAAATGTATCTTAATTTATCATTGTATTGAAGTTACAAAATGAGCAACCTTGAAGAAGAAAATGAAAATGCAGTTTGGATTATTCATTATTCATTTTATTTATTAAAATAATGCAGCTATATTCTGAAAATGTAAAAGCATTTCTTTTAATCCATTTTAAATTGAATTATGGTACACATATGCTTCCATACATTTTGGACATACATCAGAGATGATATCATTCATTTTATGTGGTTTTTACTTAAGAAAGCACCCAGTGACTTATATTTGTAGATCAGGTAAGTAAACGTTTTAAAGCCTTGTGTTACAGGGGCAGTAGGTTGGGTGTAGGAGGTGAAACGTGATGTGGATCAGACTGGCAGGATTAAAGAGCACTGATCTGACCTCCACTAATGCACAGAGCTCAGGGAGGCGACCAAGAAGCAAATGGTAGGCTGCAGGAACAGCTGTTCATTAAAACAGAGCAGCACACTTCATCACCCCCCCCCCAACGTGGAAACACCTCAGCGCTCGTGGGCAAACACAGTATATGCAATGCATGCCCCCCGAAAACTAGCTCACACGTCATAAACTTTCAAATTTGATAAAACTAAAGGATAATCGCATGCACAAAAGTGGCTCTGTCACCTCACATAATCTCAGTTTAGATTAAAGAGGGATTACTGGATTACAAGGGCCTCCTCACAGTGAAAGAGAGCCAGACTGTACTGAGACTGTAAACTTGGACAACATTTAAACTTCATTATTAGTGTTAAAAATGTAGTACAGATGACACTTTACAAATCAGAATCAGAATATGTTTTAATAATCACAGGGGAAATTACTTTTGTGACAGTGGCTCCAAGTCGATATTGTAAGAAGGTGAAAAAAAAAAAGAAACAAACAAAAGATACATATGAGATTATAAAGTAAAAGTAAATATAGAGACCAAGGCAATGGTAATAATAACACAACAATAAGGACTAAATAATGAATAAAGATTCAATACAAGAGTAGAAAGCAAGTATTAGAGTCTACATTTGTACTCTGACTAATGTGGGTTACTGTGTATGTGCTGCTGAATTTACTCTGGTTTTTCTTACCTTTAAGTGTTGAAAGTACGTGTATGTGTTTTGGGTTTGTTATACTTGTTATACTTTGCCAAGAAATAAATTACTTAGTTTAACTTTCTTTCTTTCTTTATTTCTTAAAAAAAAGAGAGAACACGACTCACCCACATAACATATACATCTATGAAACACTAATAAAAAAAAAACACAATACATATTTTTTTTTTTTTACAATTCAGTTTGTTTTGTAAATGTGATGCGAACAGAACAGAAAAAAAGTTACTGTATATACAGTATACTCCTTATATGGCAGATACGTGCTAGACAAAACATTACCTTTGGATTTGCCAGCCAAACATCAGAAATACAGAGACCTAGTTACCAGTCAATACACAATCATGTGCACGCACACGCACACACACACACACACACACACACACACACACACACACACACACACACACACACACACACACACACACACACACACACACACACACACACACACACACACACACAGTACTATCACTCACTTTACACTGTACACATCCATGAGCACCCTATTGATTGCCATTCATTCCATCAAAGTGGCTTTCTGGCTTCGGTCACATGTTCAACAAGTTCAGCGTGCCGCATGACTGAGATTGTATTTTCTCTGCTAGACTAGGTCAGCGGCCTGGACTGAATCATAGAGAGAAAAAAAGAGAAGGCTGCGTGACATTGTTGTGTCTGCCTGAAAGTCAGTAATAGTGCCAGAGCTCCAATAACTTCAGAAACCCTCACTGTGCTGGATAACTGGAGCATCCTGCAGCCACATGTCACTGGGTCAGTGAAAACCAGCAATGTGGTGTGTATATGCTACTGGGAGACAGGGAGGACAGCAGAGTGTGCGTGTATTTGTGTGTGGATGCTTGTCAGCAGGAAAACAAATGAAATGAGGACATTCTTTACAGCTGAGTAGGACAAAACAAGAGCTGGAAACAAAATGAGGTTAAATAAACGTTTCCTGCAGTCACATGGTCTCTTTTTCATTAAAGGGTTAAAAGTGTGACGAGGAACAGGCATGTGACTAAAACGAGACTGCAATTATTTACACATGAAGCCAACAAGTGGCCATCCCACTGACCTAAAAAAGCAGAACGAACCCGACATCATTTTCTTGTGCACATCTTTTTTTAACTTTTACTCACCTCAAACGTTCTCCTTTCGTTTTTACAGAGTTAGTAGGAATTCAAGGACTCTCATGCCCATTTCTGTCTCTGGTCAAAGAAAAAAAAAAAGTGGGGGGGGGGGGGATTCCATTGCTGATCACATGCCTTCTGATGTTCCAAAGAAGCACAAAACTATTTTATTGGATGACAAACTATACACAACTCTCCATTGAGTCTGGATGCATGTGCATCTTTCCATGGCACTGAGCTGCAAAAATAACCATGTGCAAGATGCAAAACTTTCCATGTTTGGCTTTGCATTGCTGGTTATATTCCTAAATCCTCAGAGAAATTAATCAACAAGTAGGTCAATGTGTTTAAGGACGAAATGTGAAGGAAGTCCATCGTGCTGGAAAAAAATATCAATGGGATTGTTAGCGTAACATTAAAATGTTGCATGACACATGCACCCACACACATGCACACGTTTGTGAGCCGTGATCTACAGCCACCCTCAAAGGCCTGCTGCAGAGCTGAGTTTAGAAGCAACTTTCCACTCTCTGTATCGTTCCATCACAAGACCGGACTGCCCTCAGAGCTGATAATGTCCGTGACTTGTCATTGGGGGTTTTATAGCCTTGGTTATGAGTGTGAGAATGAGAAGTACAAGGTGAGTGTGAACTAGAAAAGAGGCACGGCTCAAGTTGTCCTTGTCTTAAAAACTGCTTTCAGAAAAAAAAAACATGTTAGAGTGGCAGAGTCCTGAAACCTTTACCTCAGAGAACTTTATCAAGACTTCTCAAACAACAGCAGCAGCATGACTGACATGTAAACAGGTTGGTTGATAAGCATTCTGAAATATTTCTAAGATTGTAGATAAAAGAAAAAACAATGAAGATCAACCCACATCTCCTCAAAGTGAGACAACATTGCTAATTTCTACATGTAGTGTAAGTCAACACTGTAAAATTAGACATTTACTAAGAGACATTCAACAAGTGGTTCTTAACTTTTTTGATTCGCGACCACAAAGATAACTGTCCTTGTTGTTTGTGACCCCACAGTTTGTGGAAAATACTCATCCTGTGCATGTCCCCTCCATTAATAAATACATATATATATATATATATATGTTACTATTGCAACAAGACATCATCAGTAGGGTAAAACTAACCTGTCTCACGACGGTCTAAACCCAGCTCACGTTCCCTATATATATATATATATAGTATGTATATGTATATGTAATGTATATAATGCAAGAAAGGTCTGTTTGTGTGTCCGTGGAGCGAATATCTCCCCGACGCAGTGTCTGATCGACCTGAAACTTTGTCAACTGCTTCCAAATACCCCGAGTGTGTGCATCCGTTATTTTGGAGTCATTTGGTCATTCCAAAACCAATTTAAAACCAATTTGAAATGACCAATCCATACTGTGGAACTCCTGTTAAACATTGTTTTAGAACACTGATGATGTCATCGACAGTGATGTCATCAGAGTTCCAATCAAGAATGTGCAAACTGATGATGTCATCAACAGTGACTTCGTCATCAGTGTTCTGTTCTATGCTATTGCTATTGCTAATGCTAATGCTAATGCTAATGCTAATGCAGTGCAACGCTGTCTGTCTGTACACGATAACTTAATAAGGTTATGAACGGATTTTGATGAAATCTTCAGGAAATGTTGATAATGGGTCAAGGAACAGCTGATTGACTTTTGGTGATGTTCTGCTACCAAAAGAAAATATTTAAATATATGTATCCCATTTATTCTCCCATCCACACTGTGGAACTTCTGTTAATGTCAATATGAATACATACCTCCCACTGGCACTGTACTAGTAATATATAACGAGCAAAATAAAGAACATATCCTCATGCTTTTTCTCTTCATAGCTGTAACTTGCAAAGGCCAGCAGCTGTGCATTAGCTGACACATCAGGACAAACATTTATTATTAAGCGCACAACACTTTTCACGCAAGGTTTGTGATATATAGAAATAAACTTAGCATGACAATGCGCGTACCGGTACAGTAACTCTGACCCTGTTGCACAAACGTTTTGGAGACGTGGGCGAAATGATTTACTATGAATCCTTTGCATTGCTTTATAAATGAGGCCCCTGATCTTTATTTTCATTTACCATGTCCTGAATAACCTTTCCAGGATGAAATTTCAAAAGGCAATCATAAAAAGTGAGTTAGATCTTGTTTCTTTAATGCATTGCTTATGTCATTGCTGTTTGTTGCTGAACCAATGACACTCTCAGCAATCGTGTGGGCCTTCTTGGATTTAGCCGCCAAATGTGCATCTTTATATGAGGCTGCCGGGGCCTTAGCGAAAACTATAGCATATTCGGTCACCACTTTTTTTTTTCGTTTCTTAGTTCTTGTTTTTTATGTGGAAAAAACTGTCCTTGCTTATGGACGTAGGTGCTCTGCTTTATCTCTAAATATCTCCTCAGTTTTCCTGGTGTTAAGCTCTCAGGGGCCAAAAGTTCAGTTCAAATTGTACTGATGGTATTCAATGTGGTTTTTGCACATAAATGTGAATCCGTATTTCTAAAAGTTGTGGTGATATTTACGATGTTTGGAAGCTCAAATATCCCCTGCTCCTGGCAGGTGGTGGAGCTGCTCTCTGGCTTGCATATTCGTTATGTCAATTTAAAAATGTATACATCATCTGACGACCACCTGAAATCATCTTATGAACCTAGTAGGGGTTTAGATTCTGAGAACGGAGTCGGGATCCCCAGGTTGAGAAAGGCTATGTTAGACAACGTGATGGAACTCTTGCTGTTTTTTTTCCCTTTCGTTCCCACAGCGGGTTTATACAAGTGCTTCATGCATGTGCTTGAGGGTAACCAGTTGGCTGATGGCTATGAGTCCTTCATATTCATATTCAATGTTCAATCTGGATTCTCGCTGGATACTCAGAACCAGCATATATTTCTTTAAAATATCAAAACTATACACTAAAAAGGTTGTTGACTTGGAAGTAAGATGTGAAATCAGAAGCTCAGGTTTGTGCAACCTGATCAATGAGATACATTGCGTAATGGTTTACGAAACCTGCAGGTACAGCTCTGCACATGACACCAGTGTTTTCACACTGGTGGACGCATACCCATGATCCTATTCATGGATATCAAACACCAAATATCCACTTTTAAGCCACATCAAGTCATACAATTTTACGTTAGTTACCCTTGGAGGAAAATCTCTAAAGACCGACAAACAAATACATTTCTAGCAGCTGAGGATAGAGGATAGAGCAGGGTAGACTGGAACCATCTGTAAATATAGGTTCTCAATGCTCTACATAGCAATTAGTGAACGACACTTGGAAAGACAAAGCGAGGGACAAACAGAAGGTTCACAGGAGGGCATCATTCTCTCTGTGTGTGTGTGTGTGTGTGTGTGTGTGTGCGTGCGTGCGTGCGTGTGTGTGTGTGTGTGTGTGCGTGTGCGTGTGTGTGTGTGAAAGGGGTGAATAGGTTCAACAGGTTCCATGTTGGTTGGCATGGGCCTGTGAGTGTTCAGGTGCTAGAATCCTAAATCAGAGCCAGTGCTGACCATGGCTCTATATCAAGACCCAGCTAGGGTTTCAGCCTAGCACGAAGGATTATTCTGAGAAAGACGGGTTCTGGCCTGCCTGAAATAACAGATCCAAACCTGCTCTGACTTCTGTGCACTAATGGAGTACAGAGAGAAACCCAAAAGGACATGCACCTCCTGCCCCTGAGAGTTCCTTCCAGTCAGGAAGTTAAAAGAAGCGCTGTGAAAAAGGAGCAAGTGTCTGGGGAACGTTCGGGGAAGAAAACGGCAAAGGAAAAAAAAAGCCTGCTTGCCAAATTGTCTGTTTTTAAAGGCCACGGTTTCCGGGTGCCTGTAAACAAGGGGATAGTTTTCGATGCTGGATGATAACCTAGTATTTGTGGAGAGGATTCCTCTCTATATACAGTAAGTGGAGCGCTACAATAGTTCTGGCTCCACTGAAAATTTCTTTCAGGCAAACAAAACAACACTTGTCCCTGAGTGGATGCTAAAATGAACACCCTGTCCAAGGTTTTCTGGGAGGGGTAGCTGGAAACACCAGAGCCGAGCAAAGTAACTGTAATTCTGTAGCTTGAGGTAATTCATCAGCACAAGATGTCAGTCTCCAATTTCAGGGTATGTGGCGGTGCGTGTGTATTTGCGTACAGGTGTGCATAGGGTGAATGTAAGGGCCCCAAGGAAACATGTGCTTCTCTTACATAACTGGGGATAATAACAGGGAAATGTATCCAAGTGGAAACTATAGACAAGGTAAGTAACGTATCCATGATAGGCAGAAAAAAATTCAAAATATTGCAAACTATATGAAGTCAACCTGAAATTAATCTCCGTCATTGGAACTAATCTGATCTGTGGCACAATCTTGCATGAAGGAGAGGAAATAACCCAAAATTAAATTGTTTAGAATACAATTTTTGTGACTAAATCATTGCTCTTGAGCAGATTTCTATGTTTAGTAGGTAGTAATATGATCTATAAATAATTACTTAAGGCAGACATGGTAAACATTGTGGGGCCGCATGCTGCCCTCTGTCTAATCTTTTGTGACCCCCAAAGTAAATAGACTAAATTAAATTAAAGATAAATACCAACAAACAAAGAAAACTATAAAAACAAAACCACTCCACAAATTCACAAAATGACTTAAAAAATAAATAAAAATAATAATAATAATAATAATCATCAATTTTGTATAGCACTTTTTTGGCAACTCAAAGTCGCTTTACAGAATACAGAAAAAAAAAAAAAAGATAACAATGAAAGTAAAAGAAAGGTTAAGGAAAAGCAAGTTTAAAAAGGTGGGTTTTAAGGAGTGTTCCAGAGGGCGGGGGCGGCGGCAGCAAAAAACATACGAAATGACAGAAAAATGCACAAAAGAACAACAAAAATAGACAAAACCATATAAAACAACAAGAATGCAAGAAAATGACTCCAAAAACACATGCAAACAAAAACCCACAAAATAAGAGGAAAATGCACAAAATAACTCCAAAAAATCCTTTGTTATCCCCTGTATTAATTCTCAGATTGGTCATTATTCTAAAAAGTGATATGCATGTTGTTATTGTGGCCCTCAGATCAGACAATCACAGTTTTGGGTCCCTTGCTGTGATAAAATTGCACTTTTTTTCTTTTTTTTAAACATAAATGTTTGAGTTATTCACATCTGGCCAACTTGAAAACAAACTGTTCTATTGTACCCTTGACATATAATGAATATAGTGTTTCAAACAAACAATACGTATGACCTACAATGGTGGACTAAAAATGTTGTTTGTTGAGAAGGAACATAATGTATATCTGAGTCTGTTCTGAGAGCCACAATATCATTATTCATGTCAGCATGTAGAATTGACCAATCATCATTTTGTATATTATGATAATTTTCAGTATTTTTGGTGTTGGTTTATATATTTATTTACTATTTTGTGTACATTTGTGGTCGCTTTGTTTGTTTATTTTGCTAAATTGTGTATTTTTGTTGACATAAGGCATATTTTTGTAGTCATTTTATGTATTTTTCTGTAATATTGTTTGTCTTTTTGTTTTCATTTTGTGTATACTGTTTGTTTATATTTTTAGGGGCCTCACAACATTTGAGTGCTGCATTTTGCCCCAGGGACGCAGCTGCTCAAGTCTGAGATACAGTATTGTGCATGCAAGGAACACTGTCATACAATATTGTGTAAATCAAAATCATAGATTTTTTAGTGAATAATTTTATATTTTTTTAATGTTCAACTCTCATATTGCTCATAAATGGAGCACAGTGCAGACACAGTGTTGTAATGGTTCCTGTATGAAGGTTAATCTATACCAGTTAATATAAATTTGGACTTGCCACTTTAAGTGTCTGTCCACCATGTGCTATATCAACAAGTTGCAGACATGAAGTACTAAACTTGGGTTCCACACAGAAAAAGTTCCAAAATTCAAACACTTTAGAGGAAACTTCTAATGGTGGACAGAGTGAACCCTGAGGCCCTGACATACACTTTGAGCAAGTTAAAATTGGCCCAGGAGCCTCCATTTTTCAAACACATCAGTTTTAAATCATGACTGCTGAATGTTTGTTGTTGTAGGAGCCTCTAAACTGCTTATCTGCTTAGCTTGTTAGCAGTGCTAACTTTAAAGTACCTGCAGGGCCGGCTGCAGGTCATTCAGTGCCCTAGGTAAGAGTGGACTTTGACCCCCCCCCACCCCCAAGTTTTTTTTTTTTTTTGAAGTCTATACACGTGTGTACACATTATTATTATTATTTATTTTAAATATCAAGACAAAAACAAAGCAATTCTGTGACACGACAAACCAATAGAGAAAAAATACAACCTATTTAAAAATTTAGAATAATCCACTATAATACAATATAACACCTACAGGTATAGTGTAAATGTCTCGAAGGAACAATCACAAAAAATGGTGCAAAATCCAAAAGCAATGCAAAACAGTGCAATCAAAAGTTAAAATAAAATATAAAATTTCAGTACAAGGACATTTATACTTTCCTGTTTGGTTTTAGTAGTCAGTAACGCAAACCTTAAAACCAACAAACACAATGTGCAAATAACACAATAGAAGTATACAGAATAGAGCAAGAATTAGAATAAAATAAATATAAATGTGGGCAAAAGATTAGTGGGTATAGTTACAGATTTTTAACATTCAGTTAAGAGAAAGGGAGAGGGATTGTAAAGGTTGTGTTTCACGTTTATTATACATTTGAAAATTATTATTATTATTATTATTATTATTATTATTATTATTATTATTATTATTATTATTATTATTATTATTATTTTTTAAACGTTGGAGTGCATTTTGGCAGTCCTCCAGCAAATGGCACCCAAGGCGGCCACCTGTGTTGCCTGTCGGGAAGGCCGGCCCTGAGTACCAGATTTAACTTCGCTACATACGAAATGTCATTAAATACAAATAACTCCTCAAATTTGCTTTTAAAATGCCATAAAACAATGATTTCTGCCTAAAATGAATTGTCTCTGTTCTATTAAATTCTTTTTGCATTGTTTTCTATTTTGAGGGAGAATATGTTAGATCAGTGATTCGCTAACTTTTTTCACCAAGTACCACCTCAGAAAATATAATGACCAACATTAAAATACAGTAGCATAGTAGACCTAAGTTTTTTTTTTTTTGTTTTTTTAATTCGTAGTAGGACTAAGTATTCATTAAAAACAAGGCCGCGTTTTTATTTAACAAGTACATTTAATATTGTTGGCCACTGTACCATGATACACAGTTTGAACAGTAACACTGTCTTCAAATACAGGAAAATGAAAACACTGTACTTAAATAATTAACCAAATCAAATGAATTTGGCGTACGCGTACCACAGTTTGAGACTCATGTACAACTAAACAAGGTTCAGCTCAGTGAAGTCCTTGGCAAGAGAAAGAAAAGACAAAACAACATGAGCATTCTGGAGAAGTCAAGGTCCCCGATACGCATTTTTGAAACATTTAACTGATTTGAAAATGTCGCCTCAAACAGTTTATCTTCATCTTTTTCATGAATGATTGCTTTAGAACCCTGATCAGGAAATGTTCCTCAACCTATGTAGAACCTTCTAGTCACTGAGATAGAAGAATATTATTGAAGGAGGACAGTGGAGTTAAACAAATATATATGCTTTTTTTAAATATACATTTATATTATACTCTTCTCTTAAAATCCAGTGCTTGGGAATGGATATTTGTTTAACTTGTGACACGAAAAACCACTGTTAGTACCTTCATGCTAATCACTAGCTAACTTTAGTACTTTATTGTAAAAGTTGGGACTGGTCTGCCATCTAGTGGTTACATTTGGTGCTACATGTCAGGTTCAAACATTCAACAGGCATTTGGTTTGTTTTGTGTTTCTTTAAAGTAAAGGTATTACTTCAGAAAAGTGTGTCTAACATAGTAACGTTTCTCAGTAGAAATGGATTAGCTTTGGCCTAGCGTTAGCGGATAAATATAGCACATGGTTGCCAAGTGTGTTTATATAAATGATTTACCTTAATGTATATTGTACATTAGGTTCCTTTTTACCAGTTGAACTTGAAATTAACATTGGCCATAATATCCCCTACACACACAGACTGGAATATGATAGATGGATATACAGGAAACCAGCTTCTGCCTTTATCCAAGTATTTAGCAGACAAAAGAAAGCTGTTTCCTGTTTCTGCGTGTGATTG
This sequence comes from Gouania willdenowi, assembly GCF_900634775.1. Taxonomy (NCBI): domain Eukaryota; kingdom Metazoa; phylum Chordata; class Actinopteri; order Blenniiformes; family Gobiesocidae; genus Gouania; species Gouania willdenowi. The sequence continues at coordinate 22,805,381 of NC_041048.1, read as the reverse complement.
CACAGCCTTTACTGGGAAATACTGCTTATTCCTTTATTCAAGGTCTGCTGGTGCCAATCTGCAGCTCTTAATGGGCGCGAGGCTGGGATACACCTGGGACTGGGCACCAGTTCATCTCACATACAATTGATTACCAATATTATTCACTAATGAAGAGGATTTTTAAGCTCAGCAAAAACTACATTATACTCCTTTTGTTAGGTGCTGTTCAACATGGATTTGTGATTTCACTGAAAATGTCATTAGATATTTCTAAGCTGTGGACACACACACACACACCCTTAAATAATTACTTTTGTAATATATATATATAACTTACTGTTCAGTGTACAGTACAATGTGGGGCTCATGTAACTAAAACCATATGGGTCCCACACAATTGCCCAATTGCAGGCCCCATTTCATCCCCAAGTAGCCCACAATCTGCCCATGTTGGTCCCATATGGACATGATGGTATGATGAGGCTAAAAGCACAATTTAGGTTTTTTGTTGTTGTTGCATTTAAGCAACATTAGCTAAAATATGAACCATTCTAAAGGCACTAGCCTGCAGAGGTAAAAGTAACGGATTTCATGTACTCGCGTTACTGTAATGGAGTTGCTTTTATGGGTACTTGTACTTTTTTGAGTATATTTCTAAATCAGTAATTTTACTTGTACTTAAATATGTTTTAAAAGAAGTAAAGTACATGAACTTTCTACATCCAACCGTTACTGAGTTGATTATTATTATTTTTTTTGTTTTAAAATGATCAACGGACATTGTGAAACTACAAAAAAATGAGATAACCAGACAACAATCAAATGCACCACATCATAGCCGAACAACCAAATTAAACGTAATGCACTGCACCAAAACAGACGCAAAAGTCTCTTTAAAAAAGAATTGTGCATTTTGACAAACCTTAAAATGTATTTCATACAGATGCTTTTGAAAATAAATCAAGTTCCAATTGTGCAAGATTTGCAGATTTTTAAGTTTATACATGAGATGTTTACTGTATGGACCCATGCCACGTGATCTCACAGGTCAAGTGATGTACAGCGATGGTAAACTTTTGCGCTGTGTTTGGGTGTTCTAACACGACTGGTACTGGAGTACACAAGTCTTTCTTCAGGAAAGGAAACTAAACTAAAGTAAATTAACTAAAGTGTTTTATTTGCATTGATCCAAGTGTGCAGATTTATTTTTCACGCAAATTTAGGTCATCAATAAAATAGTTCAGATTCTGAAAAACCAGCATTGCACACTCATATTACAGATTAATTATGAAAAATTAGCCTACTTACCCTGGATTTAACCACATAAAGTCCATTATGAATAAAAGCAGCTACTTCACAAATCCAGCCACAAACAAACTTTTGTTGTAAGCTTCCAGTCCCTTGAAACTTTTCATGTGGTCCATTGTGTATGAGCTAGATGTAAAGACGAGGGAGTTCACAATGTCAGGATAAGTCACTCTCGGGAAATAAGAGACATCTTCATTTCATTTGTCAACAGGAACGTTGTAGGGGTCATTCCCGCCGATCAGACAATGACCTTCGACAATCGTTTAGCACATGGGCTGCTTTCAATAACTCAAAAAATAACTCTATTATTCAAGTAAACACACCCACGCAGGTGCATTCGTATAGGGCCGTCATCTTCCAAGATGGCGCTGGGTCAACGTGCCGTGATGTCAGTCACAAGGGTCTATGCAAGGGAACAGTGGCAGGATTTGTTACCAAATATAAACACTGGGGTCAAAAGTAACTACCCTGATAGCACGTACATCTCGCCGACGTCGGCACGATGAATGAAATGGAATCGGTGAGACGTATTATGGAGAGCGTTTGCTCATTGGGCAGATGTTGCAGAGACATCAGCGTTTGGCTGATGTTTGGACGATGGATTAAAGACGCTCAGCTCTCTACAGCTTATATTAACCTTTATTTAGCTCAAATCATTCAATTAGTATAAATATCTCCATATCCATAGTCGAGTATTTACTCAAATCTGATAGGAATATGGCATCACAACAACAACAACAACACAAAAACAATATACTACCACTAAATAGCTTATTATGTGTGAACAAAATAAAGAGACACAGTTCATGATCATAAATGTATTTTCAGCAGCATAACCAAAAAAACCCCAGCACAAAAACAGCTTCATATAAGTGACATTTTACAGTTCTACAATTTTACAAGTGGTATCACCAATTTTAGAATATAAATACACAAAATTTCGCATGAGGAGTTGAATGCCGACGCACGATCTAATGCTGACATCGGTGAGACGTATGCGTGAACTTTTGCTTTGAGTACTATTTAATTGAGCAACTTATTACTTGTACTTGAATACTTTATGTGTGACTTATTGCACTTGTACTTGAGTACAATAGGCCTTTTGACACTCTGGACTTGTGCATGTGAGACCTCGGGGGGGGGCATGGGTCGAGAGAGATAAAAACGTAAACAAGCTCCTTCAGTCTCGTTCACTTGTAATTTTTTTCCAGAGATCTTTAGTGTTTTAATAGTGTTTATATTATTAATATTACACATATTCGGACTCGGGGAGGGACCAGGGACTTCCGCTGAAGCCACTTTCGGCCAGCGGGCGGAATTCAGACTCTACCCGGGAATGATGCACATATCCGAGCACTTTTGTAAAACCGATGAGAAAAGCAGTATCAAAGCGACTGTTTCCACATTCATTCTCCCAAGCTTTTAACTTGTGATTGTTATGTGTTTATTTTTTTATTATTGTTATTTTCTTTTTTTGACTTGTGTAGTTGTTTTAACAACTGTATTTGTTTAGAGTTTTTGAAATGCGCTTGTAAATAAAATGTATCATTATTATTGATGGGAAAAGTGAGATTTCTGAGTATGAAAAGGACAGTATGAGTTCTCACTAACCAGGTCCATGATTATTTTTTATTAAGCCATTGTTTTAATTCAATTTAAAAATTTGAAGAAAATGCACAGGATGGACACTACACAGGCTGATAAGTGAAACAGCACTGTTTAGTTGATTGGTCACTGTTTAAAAAGTCAGGAAAAACTTGAATTTTCAGCTCGTGTGTTTATCCCTCTTGACCATTGAACTCACGCGCGAACGAGAGTGTGAAAAAGCTTATTTCAATCAAGTAACAGCACTACTACTTGAGGAGGATATATCAGTACTCTTTACACCTCTGCCAGCCTGTTATCTTGAGATAATAATATTAAAAAGCCCTTTTGGTAAATTTCCCATGCCAGACTTCCTGTAGCCTCTGGAGCCAAAAACCTAAACCGAGACATGCTTCTCCTACAGTACCTTTCAAATAATGTACAGCAAGAAGATAATGACATGTTGGCAGGCATAGGGATCGTCACGTTTATTATGACAATTATCAACATCACGCTATCAATATAAAGATCATTTCCAATAATGTTACAGCTGGGCTACTGTCTACCTGATATAGGGGTGTCCAACTCAAACATGGAGGGCTGGTTTTAATATATTCTGCTCCACATACTTAAATCTGATGGTGTCTCACCTTAAAATAGTCGACTCTTCCTCACCCCTTACATTGTCCGACCCTGACTCCCCCTTCCCTATACCCTTCCCCCTCACCTAGATGTCACACTGCCCTCTCTTTTTATATTCTCCCTTTAATAAAGATTTTTCTTTCCGTTCCTTAGGGAGGGCTGGTGATGGTCACAATTATGCAATAGAATAAATTCATTTAATTAATTGCAATAATACAACATGCATTGCTGTTGTAAAAAGATTGTACTATTTATAGTGTTGACCTTCAACAGAATGTGCAGACAAGGTAAAAAAAAAAAGTCTCCTTGTAATCCTATATATGGGAGACATCTAAAACATATGAAGGACTTTGGCCCTCTACATGTGTACACAATTATGTACTGTATTCCTCATACATAGTTTTGTGGTGACCGTTTCTGTGATGTTGAAAGGCCTCAAGTGTGGAGACTAAAGTATGTTCAGTAGTGTATTGTTTAAAGAAGCGTAAACAAAGAAAGTGACGTCACTGAGTAATATGGATTTAGTCACAAATGAGTTTGTCAGTTTTCTTCCTGTCTCTCAGTTATTGGGGAAACTTTTTGGTTGGAGTCCATATTTCAAAATGTCTCTAAAGTGGAACATTTTACATAAAAAAAAAATAATAATACAGATTTGTGTTTGTGAGGAATGTGAGCCCTCTGCCAGAAGCTCATGGGCTTTAGGTAAAAAACGCCCACTTCTCCTTTAAGCGCTCAAAAACCGGCTATGACGTCAGAGTGAAACCTGCTAGCGCTGTCCGCCACAGAGGCAACTGTGTATGTTTGTCGTACTTTTCCCTTCTGTTGTTTGTCTCTCCTTCATTGTTTTACTACGAATTAGCTCCACGTTCGACCTCGGACGTTGACAACCGACGAAACTCGGTGCTGTAGCTGACTTTTGGGATGATTTATTGAAGCTAACCAATCCTTCTGTGAGGAACCGGGGGACGGCGGACCTCACCGGAGATGGATAAGCTAACTGTTAGCTTAGCTCGCTGAGAATCATAGACCACAAACGGACGAGAGCTAGCATGCTAATAACCAGCTAACACTAAATTGTATAGCCTTTTTAAAGTGACTTTGTCAACTTTTACTTCCATCGCCAACACTCCAGACCCGTCGTCTGACTCCACGGCTACACGATCTTCAGTTTGTCCGAGGACAGCTAACTCGGTTCTTGAGCCTAGTGTCGGGAAGCGGCTCATCCGTTCATTAATAAACCCAGATAGCAAGCATGCTGTCCAACGCACAGAACCAACCACTGTTCCCCAACCCGGCGGGGCAGCAGAACCCACCGGGTCAGTTTCTACCCTTCCACCCGAGACCGGGTCTACAAATCAAGAAGAACGCCTTAACGGACGACTACAAGGTGACCAACCAGGTGCTTGGACTGGGCATCAATGGCAAAGTGCTAGAAATCTTTCAGAAGAAGACTGGCGACAAATACGCTCTTAAAGTAAGTAACACGTCCATTTGCTGATTTATGTGCTTACAAAACCCAAATAACAGTATAAACTTTCAGCCATCCTTAGCTTAGCTGACAACTACTAATAGTAAAGATAATGCATTTATGTTATTTACTTGACTCAATGTTTTGGAATCTTAGACAGACAAGGCTGGGTAACTTGCCAAAATAATTTGTTACACTTTCTCAGGATGAATGTTTGGTGTTGGTCCTAATTGTAGCTGTAGCTTCAGATGTAGTTGACCTCCACGATTCTAATTTTATTGTGAATGGATATTGGTTTTCTCCCAAAGGTTTTGGACATTAATTGGTCTATAAATAGGCCTTTTTGTTGTAATGAATCTCTCACCCTTAGTAGCTAGTGAATTTGGGCTAATGTGAGCTTTATGATGAGAGGAAGTAAGGTTGTAAAGTGGTGGAACATTTCTGGTACCTTTCCACAGGAACCCTGACTCAAGATTTTAGGAATATTCAAAAAAATACAAGCTTTTCATGGGAGTTAGTTATTGGAATTGACCTCAAATTGGAAGTTAGTCAACTGTACCACATGAATATTAGCATCCATTTAAAAAATAAACACAACATATCTACTAGGGTTGAAAAATTCCAGCAATCTTTTTAGTTGGAAACTACTCATGGAAATTTTCAAAAATAAAGCTCAGCCCTCAACAGGGATGTTAAATATTGTTGGGAAAATATATTTTAGCATAATTCCTGTCCAATCAAATTGGGTGCAATTAAACAGGGCCTTACTGTCTCATGAGATTTCATCCTATGTAATATGATTTTATGTTTGTGTGTCTTAAAAACACTTGGGAACATATGGTAAAAATGTGTGAAATTCACCCAAAACAAGTTGGTGAGCCATGTCATACAACTAGTTCCATTTCAGGTACTTAAAATCCTTTGTGTTTATATGCTTCCTGTAAGCACAGGAATTTGGAGGCTTGACCACTTTTTTTTCTGCTGAATACATATGTATTTGGGTGTTAAGTAGTGCTGTTTATTAATCCTAGTCCCACTCTTCACATTTTAGTAAAAGTAATTAAATTTTGCGTATTTAGTTGTAAAATGTCAGTTACTGGCCTTTAAGGGTTGAACTTTGGCTATTATAATTTAATTTTGCAATTGGCTGAAACATATTCTTTAGATTGCCCTGCATCATCACTTTCACTGTTGGCCTTGCCGCTCCTATAAAAGCTGAGAGTAGGGAGGAAGGTTTTCTCCAATCTATCAGGCCGATATATGGACTTCATTCAAGATCGGCCATCGGCCCAATTTTTATTTATTTTATTACATTACCAGCCCTCCCTAAGGAAGGGTAGGAAACACTTTGTTATAGGGAGGATATAAAAAGAGAGGACAATGTTACACCCAAGTGAGGAGAAGGGAACACGGAGGAGAGACTCAACCTAGGAAATGGAAAGGTGGGGAAGAGTTGATTATTTTAAAGTGAGAGTGAGATGTGATGCTATAGTTGTGCATATGATGTGAAGCTGAGGTATAATGGTGGTGGCTGTGAACAGCGGGAAGGAGTGAATGGTTATACCTAAAACAGGTATTCAAGCAACTGCAAGCAAAAGTGCAACAGCAACTTCGCAGTAGCTTAAATTTTCTGATTAATAAATCCGATAACTACATATTACATTACAATTAAAAAATAATAAACTCTTCCCCTAGCATCTCCGCATAGTGAGAACAAAAAATTGAACATGCCTGTGGCGCACACATAGCCTTCTCAAAGGTAAACAAAAAAGAAGCTGGCTCACATCGCGCTACGGTAACCCACAATGACAGAAAGCGAAAAAGTCCGAAAAAACAGTGGTGCAAGGGAGGGAAAATACAATTTTTTTTTTTTTTTTTTTTTTATAAAAAACTTGAATTTGCAAAATGAAAATTGTTTTTATCTACAAATTCGATAAATCGATTTTGTTGCCCAGCTGTTGTACTCATTTATGTAACACAGATGCTACGATTGATTAAATAAAACCCATTTATGCCCATATTTTCCTTTTATTGTCACTCTCACTGACCTTTGTCCCATGTCATGCTATTTTTCACCCATCTCCATTTGTTCTAAGAACCCCAAAAACATTGTATTTGAGGTTTATTTTCCCAAACTCACCTGTTTTCCAGAGTTTTAGCCTCTGAAAAGTCACTTTCTGTGTAACTCTACACAAACATGCTGTTTTGCGTTCTACTTATGCATATTCATGAGTGGGCGTGTCTATAGACTGGACACGTGACTTCCTCCTCCACGGTGACGTAGGGCCAGATGACGGCCCGCCCTCCTCCCATCCACTCCGTAGCTTTAGCTCATGCTGCTTTATAAACACAAGACAGAGCGTGGGGGCGGGGCGTTTACCGATGCATACATAGACTATAGAAAATACATACATAGCACTGCACGAAGGATGCTGAAATGCTCACCTTCGTGGGCGTGTCTGTTTACATGTCAATAACGGCAGGGAGCTTCCTGGAGGCGCGGCTCCTCCAGCTCAGTGCCTGGTCAAATTTGTCATCAAAGTGGGAACGTGACGCGTCATCAAATTGGAGCGAGGTGTTTTGGCTCGCCCTGCATTAACAAAGGAGCAAATCACCCTCTAAGTAACGATTGAGGGAATCAATGAAAAAAACACTTTGGGCATGTGTATGAAGCCCTAATAGCACTTTTATGATGTTTAAAGCACAGAAAAGTTGATTTAGCTTAACTTGGGCCCTTTAAGTATTTCAAGAGTTGTGTGCAGACAATTACTTCTGTAATGTTAATAATTAACTTATATGGCATGGTTTAGGTATGTTTTAAATATTTTAAATGACTTCAGTTTTTGTAACTGTCTGTTCAGGTACAGTTATTCTGTAAAATCAGATACATCGGAGTTGATTGAAATAATAAAGTAAAATTCGTCATAGGAACTAGTTTTAAAAGATAGATCTATGAATTATTTTCTATGGTAGTCAATGATTTCTAAGGAACAAATATCAAAATGTCTGTTTAAACAGGTGAGTGACACACAGTCCACTGAAGTCATTTATTGCCGAAGGCAAATTCAATTTGCTCCCAGTCAGGAAAGCAAAGTAAGGCCTTGTGCAAATAACGGTTGCATAAATCGGCACCATGTGAATCACAGTCTGGGAAAATTCATTGCTGTGCGTCAAACTAGGATTCAGTGTAAATAAACTGTTCCAGCATTTTATCACCATGTGTAAGTTTGTTTAATAAATCATGGGGGAAAGAAAACCTGTTCTGTGAGCCATTGATTCTTGTTTATGTTTTGTATATCACATTGAAAAGTAATTTTAATTTAGCATTAACAGCACCACTATTTAATAAGCACTTTTTTTGCTTGTTTGCAGGACCATTGGTATCTCTCACTGCAGAGTTTGCATGTTATCCCTGTCCCTAAGCGTGTGTTGGTATCAGGGTTGGGGTCGATTACATTTATAAATTACTATTACAACACAATTGCGTTTACAGTGACCGGCATTTTTTCCCAATTACAATTAGTAATTTTCCCCTGAAAGTCTATTACAATTACGTTCTCAATTACTAAAGTTAAATTAATATTAATCACAATTACTGAGCCTTTAATAAAAAAGCCCATAAAAGTGAACCTTCCTCTTGTGTTAGCTTTCTGTTAGCATCTCTTATGAAAACAGGTTGGTTTATAACCAATGTTTTAAATCAGCGGTGAAATACACAAAATTTGTTTTTCATCTCTTGGTTTCATTGTTGGGCTTCTTTATCCATGAAAAAATGATATTAATGTTTGATGTGGTTGTCTGAGCCTTTTTTTTGTCAGTATACCCCTAGATTTAAAACTTTTTAATTATGAAATGATCCTCAAGAGAAGTGACTGGTATTGGGAAAAGTTTATATGAAACATATTTTAATAAGTGTTAAGTACGTATATGTAAGCCATAGAACTGTAACATGGTTCACCAGATTTGCATTTAACTTGTAAATAACATTTTTTTTTTAATGATTTCCAAGTCAATTACAAGGTAATTTATCACAACAACATATTTTTCCAATTACAGCTACAATTATAATTATGTCATTGTTATTATGACAATTAATTGACCCCAACCCTGGTTGGTATTCTATTTAATACATGTGTGCGTCAGTGTGTACCATAGCTTGTACCACTTTGAACACTTTTTGTCTTTGTTGCTAATACTTATACAACAACAGTTTTAAATGGCATCTTCTTTGAGAGGAATAAGAAAAAACTTAATATTTATTTAATAAAACATATTCTAATGCACCTCAAGTATTTGGTTAAAAAACCAAATCACATTGTTTTATACAGGTGTTATTACATTGCAATGTAAAAGAGGTGCGATCAAAATGGCAATGTAATATTCACTTAATCATGGCTGTTTTCGTCAAATGAATATTCATCGTATCAATGTGCTAAACTGTTATTAAAGGCTATGGTAAAGTATAACACGTTTACAATTGAATAAAAAGCCATTTGATTAATCAGAATGTGTGGACAGATGGTTTCGTTGACTAACTCTCAGATGTCACAGCCAAAAATAGTCTGCGTGCTAGATAACTTCTGCGGGCTCACAGACTTGTTTTAAACACTGCCAGGTGATGTCATCGCAAAGGACTGTTTACTTGCATCAGATAAGTTCCTGTCACACATAACTAACAGCTACTGAACTTTGTTACACTCCATTAGACATGCAGTATGTTTCCCAGGAAGTTGTCATGCAGTTGTTGGAGAAACGTTGGGGCCTTGATTGAGGAGAACAGAGCCATTGGTTTCTTCATAGTCACTTTAATATCATCAACTTTTTGTTTCTTTAGTTTTGATCAGATGAAGTATTAAGAATCTGGCAACATGGCGCAACTTGACAAGGTGACATCACCTTATAGACCTGTTACCTTTCTAGTGAAACAAGCTATTTGCTGACAGTGCAGATGAATAATTTATGTTGTGCTGTGTTTGTATATATTCTTGATAGTACAAGATTGACTTGGCACATTGAGTCTCAATCGATATTTTACAACTTGCATTCTATTAGTTTTTTTATACTCTTCCATCTGGAATTTATATTGTTTTCAATTTATAGCTTAAGCAATGCAGATGCTAAATTGGTTATGCTACTGGTAACTTAATCCAAGTACAGCATATCTGCAAAAAAAGCAAACATGTAACCTGTTGTTATGCTTTGCAGTAATTTAAAACATGTTTGTTTTAAGAAATGACCTGTTAATTCAGCCACTGCTTGAAAACTTAACATTGACACTAAAACATTAAAACATTTTGCAAATATCATTCAACTACATTACGCCAGTTAAGTCCACTATTCATCAGCATGCATGGCTTGAAAAAAAATAAAGGGTGGGACCAAATTCTGTGCTAGTGCGACCAAATGAGAAAGTTAGTCGCGACAGTGTCACTTCTGAAAAAGTTAGTGTAGAGCCACATATATCTCTGCTCCAATTCAGAAGAAAGATGTTAAATCTTAAAATGCTTAAAATAGGTCAAGCTGCTGCTGCGTGAAGTGCTGCTATGAAAGAACACGCTGCACAGTGCTATCTTTTTGTCCAGTGTGTAATGATTACAAATTTTCAGTCGCTGTTTTTTGCTTTTCAATAACCTTTGATTTTTGTCGCTTTTTCTGCCACTCTGCTGCTTTGGGGTTCCTGTGATGAGCAAAAATCTGTAGCGGAAGTAAGGGCAGTGGTGCTTCAAGGAGAACAGTCTGGGTAATAGCTGGGTTTCAGTCACGTGATTATGATGACGCACGAATGGAAGGTGGAGGGCAGGAAGTAAAAATGGAGAATATACCTATGGAGGATACCGCTGCAGAGAGTCTGTATTTTACTGATTTAGATCCAGTTTTAAGACAAAGATTAAAACAATTGATTAACAAATATGTTGGGCTTGAACCGTATCTCATGAAGATGAGTGAGTTTTTGACAGAATCTAAAGATTTGCCGACCCTCGAGGCTGTTGATATCACAAACTGTCTGGTCCTTCAGACATCCTACTACACCAAGCGGGTGGGTCCACAAAATAGTTCTTTGGGTATTCTGTTTTAAAACCAAATCAAAACAACAAATAAACTTGGGATGTCCCGATCAGTTTTTTTTGCCTCCAAGTCCTTTGATTTCAAAAAGATAAAGAAGAGCAAAAAAACAGTTTAGAGGAGTGGTAGCCTAGTGGTTAAGGACGCTGGTCTTGTAATCAGAGGGTTGCCGATTCAAACCTCACCTGGGCCATGATTGTGGGATGTTGAAGAAGTCCCTTAACCCCGAACTGCTCCCCAGGCATCACAAAATGGCTGCCGACTGCTCCCCAGGGATGGGTTAAAATGCAGAGGACAAATTTCATATATGTGTAATAACATATATATGACCAACAAAGGCAAAAAGCCCAATTTAATTTAATTAAGTTAATAAATGAAAAAAATAAAAGTGCCACAGTGCTGTGAAGTAAGGCCAGTAATGTGCTTTTAGGAACTGCACTCTTAATGCTTACTCTCCTCATTTAGTTTCACAGATTGAAATGTATGTTTTTTTTGATGAAAAGTATGACAACTTAATTTTGTTGGCATTGCAGGTGCAGAGCATGTGAAGCATTAGCATCATTCTTTCAGCACAAACCAGCACTAACACAGCACAAACGATTGAGACCATTTTTGTTCAACTTGGACATTGTGGGGGGATGAGTGACGTCATCACCTTATAACAAACTTGTTATATCTTATAAAAAAAAGCAGCACAAACCCAAATTCTTTCAGCACAAACCAGCACAAACGATTGAGACCATTTTTACAGAGTTTTGCGTTTAACCAGAGCGACCACGTGATCGGATCGGGACATCCTTAAAATAAACAATGTGGTTATTTTGTTTTAATGATTTAAAACGACAACTGAAGTCCGCTGCACTTCCCTAACAGGCCCTGGACCAGGTCTCCACACACAATAGGACTGTTTAGGATTTATTTCAGCAGATTTCTGGTCCTGCTCCTGTTTTTATTCAGTCTGTGGATGTTTTAGCTCGTTAAAAGCTGCTTACGTTTGTTTTGTTTTGCGGTGTTATGGTCCAAATAGTATCCAAATAAACTGGTGACTGACTATCAACTGAGGCTGGTGTGAGGAACAATAGATGTTAGAACTTCTATTATTTGACACTTTTGCAAAATCAATTACAACTTCTTTGAGGGCAGTAAAATGTTTATTTTGCACTTTATAAATACCGCTAACGGCAGCCATCAACACACACGAAAGTTGATCTCAAGAAATGAGGAGTACCAGTAGATTCATTACACTACTTCTGGTTCCACATATCATGTCTATGTTTTACGTAACATCCATTTTTTGGTTTTGATTTATTTATGTATTAACGTTTCAATTCACCAGTAATGTGACTTCTGCGTTGCTTCTTTCATGTACAGGAACAAAAGTCCACCCAGTCACCAGGTTTTCTGGATACTATTTGGACCATAACACTGTTTGGTAAAGTTGGCAGATATTCACAGATTCGGGCTTCCAGCATCAATAACTCTTTAACGAATCATCACTGACACACACATTAGCAGAGTAAAAGTTCGTCTGCGTGTCCCCATGAAGCTCTCGTCCTAGTTTACCCTTGAATATCCAAATATCACGCAAACAGAACCAGATTTAATTTAAAAACAGAAAAACACTGCTTTTTTGTTTTTTCCATTTTCCTGTTTCTAGTTTTAAATGAATAAATCAAAACAAAAATCAGTTTTTTCTATTTTTTAATTTGGTTTTGAAACAAAATAACCAAAAAGCGAAGAGTACACGGATTCCACAGCCTCGGGACCAAACGGCTCCATGATGATTATCATTTGGTTTTTGCCAGGGTGAGTGTTTGTTCTTATATGCAAAAGATGGGGTTTATCAGACCTCGGCGGGCGGGGAAAAATGCGCCAAGCGGAGTGAGAGAGCGTACACGCGCAGCACATACACTGTTCCACACCAAAGAGGAGGACCTCATCAGAATCAGCATTGAGGGGCCAGAACTGATAGACTATGATGCCAGGCCAGATGTTCAGCTGTGGTTCTCCCAGGGCAGGGGTCTGCAACCTGTGCCTCTGGGGCCTAATGTGGCTCTTTGACTCTTATGCATTGGCTCCCTATAGCTTTAAAAAAAAAAATTGAAATAAATAATGTGAATTTTTTTTTTACAGAGGCTATTAATGATTAATTACAAATAAAATCGAGATATAATACTTTGTTAACCTATAAATAAATCAGGTTGTGCAATGACTCAGCACCTTCCTACTTCACCTCCTGCAACATCTACAGATCATCAACTTTCTGCACCTGAGATTTTAATTGTGTGGGAACAGATTCATTTAACCACCAAAACCATCATTTAACCACGTTTAAATATACGATGCTTTATGTATGGCAAGAAATTATCAATTAGCATGTGTTGACCACATGATCATGTGTTATCAAATTCAAGTTACTTTTTGTAGCCTTTCAAATACATTAACTAAAAAAAAATCTTCTTTATATAACATTGTGTTCATGTAAACTGAGATGCGTAAGAATTTGAAGATGCAAGATACTGTTTTATTTCTTGATGTCAATTTATTTTATTTTAACATGTTTTTAAGTTTCCATTTACATGATCAATATAAATCAAGTCAAATTAAATCCAACATTATTCTATATAATTTTAACTGTATAGCGTTTGTTACACTTTATTGTATTCATTGAGAAGGTATTTTTTGGCTCCAGGAGGACTTTAATCCAGGTGAGATGAGGTAAAATGGTTCCTTGAAGAGTAAAGGTTGCAGACCCCTGACCAGAGGAAGAGGATTAGGATTTAGGAGACCCCACTATAAGAGCTGGACCCTCTGAATTTAATGCCATTGGGTGAAGAAGCAATGCAGATGTTAAGTTAGTTATGCTATTGTTAAGTTAATTCAAGTACAGCCTTTCTCACTCACTATTAAAGAAAAGTAGTTAGTTTCATGTAAGTAGAAATCTGTAGATTGCGCGAAATGCCTGAACGCGACAGAAGCAATTAGATTACATTCAAATCAATGTAAATGATGCAGCCTCAAGTTATCCCGTGATTTGAGCCACTAGGTCAAGCGCGACTTAGTCGCTCAAAGTTGAAAAATTTGAACTTTTTAAACGACTTCAAGCGACAACTCTCCTGTCCTTCACTGTGGATAGAACCACGGCAGCAGCCCCTTCCTGCTCCCTCCCTCTGCAGTGAAGACGGCTGCTGCGGAGGGCTGTACTACACTTCCTCAATTTATCAGGGTAAAATGAAAGCGGTTAACTTCATGAATAAGCCTACATTCTGAGTGAACTCGTCCTTTAGTAAGTTCATAAGTTGATCATTTAACTCGTAAAAGCAGAGCTGTCTAAGTCTATGATAAGAGCTGTAAACATACGGCCGGAGAAGGAAAATAAGTGATCAGACCTCTTTCTCTCTCTCCTCTGTCACCGCTTATATACACGTACGCACGCACGCACGCACGCACGCACACACACACAGTATATCAGAGCCTGTGGTCATGTGACTGCCGTAAAGTGAAACTTTCTCCAGGTTACATGACCTGGCCAATGACGGTCTGTCTTCTCCAAACTTACATGGGCGGGATTTTAAGAGGGCAGCCCCGCTCAAAGCATTTATATTGTCAAGTACTGTATATTGGCCTGAGGAATCATTTAAAGTAACTCATATTGGTCAACTCTTTAAGTCACAAAGTTTGCGGTGTGGCTTTAAGTACAGGGGGAGAATAGCACGTGGCTTTTTTGACTTATGCACATGGGAGAACAGATTTAGTTGACTAAAACTAGACTATAACTGATATAGTCCTGCTGACAAAATTTGGACTTTTACCTTCTTGTGGTTCAGTTTCATATAGGCATATCTAAAAAAAATTTGAATATCATTAAAAAGTTAGATATTTTCATCACTCATTTCATAAAGCAAAACCCATATATGATATAGACTCATCACTGACTGTGAAAACTTCCCACCGGACTTTAAGCAACGTGGATTCTGTGCCTCTTCACTGTTCCTCAAGACTCTGATATCTTGATTTCCAAATGACATGCTAACTTCCACAGTCAGTGATGGTTTGGGCTGCTGTGTCATCTGCTTCTGTTGGTTCACCACAGTCAATGCAGCATCTACCAGGACATTTTAGTAGACATTCTGCTTGAAGGATTCATTCAACCTTATTGATATGAACTAAAGGAAGGATACTGACTCTAGTCT
The DNA here is from genome assembly GCF_900634775.1 of Gouania willdenowi. Classification (NCBI taxonomy): domain Eukaryota; kingdom Metazoa; phylum Chordata; class Actinopteri; order Blenniiformes; family Gobiesocidae; genus Gouania; species Gouania willdenowi. Next base: position 22,790,141 of record NC_041048.1, on the reverse strand, counting down.
CCTCAGGCAGAGTGCTCCACAGCTGCCTAATTCTTTCCAACCTGGCAACACACACACTTTACAGCTGTTGCTTGACAATATTCAGGCTTCAGAGTTTACACATTAGTAATGACTGATGCCTGTGGCATATTCAGACAGATAAATATTAATGAATGCAAAGAGTGCACACATCTCGTGCGCTTGTTCGCAGTGCACGCTGAAATGCTTATCACTCATCATTGCTAGATAAAAGCGGGGTTTACACACAGTGAGAAAAAAATTATATTCTAACTGTCGTGTTTGGGCCGGATAATTTAACGTTAAGATGGAGGTAGTATTGCAACATTTTTCCTGGACGCACTATTTGTGTGAGTGTGTTCCTGCATTTTACATCAACATGTGTCTTGTGTCTTGTGCTTTTTAATTTCTATAGATTTTACTATTGTTGAGTCAATGCTTAATTAGCAAAAATCAAGGAACCTTACCATTAGTACAGTACCTTTTTGTCCAAAGAATTAAGCCAATATGTTAGTTTCCAAATTATCACCACATTTGTGTTTTTTTGTTGTTGTTTTTGTTCTATGAACAACTGATCCTTTTCTTACACTGTTTCACTCAGGTTTTGGAATTTGTAGCAGGAAGTTAAACTGTGTTTCACTTCCATACTGGAAGTGAAAGGAAGTGAAACTGTGTTTCACTTCCATTTGACTCTCCCGCTTCCTCTTTTAAACCTGCCACTCTCATTGATACAATGTGAATTCTATTTCTTAATGGTCTTAAAATATTGGTGTGCTGGATTGTGACAGGAAGTCTTCAAAACAAGTTCAGAATTTTAGAAATTTGCTTTCCAAATAAAACTTTACCCTCATATTTTTTCTGCCACTGCTTTAAGGGTTTTAAAACTAAAATAATAAAAAGAAGAATATCCTGATCCAAATTTCTCAGGACAAGTCCAAATGAGGCTAAGTATTGTGTGTGGTGTCCATGTGCCTGGGTGCACCCCTTCAATACCTGGGCAGTGGGCATTCTCCTGATGAGAAGTTTTGATGACTAAAATTTTTTGTCATAGTTTTCATCAGTTACATTCATGCATGTAGACAAAAACAATATCAAAACATTGATATTTTCATCGACTAAACTATAATTGCGTCACAGTCAGTGTTGTTTCAGTGTTGCCAAAAGCATCAATATTCATCTGAAAGAAGCACTTAAAAACAAATACTGATCCGTTGTTATTGTTTAGCACAATACATTTACTGGAACCGAGTTGCGTCTACATTCCATTCATAATGCCACAACAAAATACACAGTTTCAGCAATCTGCAATTAAATGTGATTAACTCAGAAAAATCATGCGATCATTGGCGATTCAAAATTTAATTGATATGATTTTTTTTTCTTAGTTTTACCGTAATAAACCTCAGGATTTCTTTGCTTTACGGGTGGCAGGTGGAGGATGGGTGCCTCTTCAGCTTAACCCTTTCCTGCCTCCCGCTGTCCTGCTCGGGCTCAAGAGCTTTTGTTTTGGTATTGAAATGTATTGTGCGTCCATCTGCCTCCATCATATTCTCTTTCCCCAAAAGGTTTAGTGTTTAGCCTCAAAGGGACAAACAGCAGATGGAGGGCTTTGCAGCCTTTTAGTCACCAGCAGAGAGGTGACCGGGGTGGAACTTATGTGCATAATATCCATGCATAGAAAAATTTGCAAACCATTTGTTTAGTCTTTCATTTCCAGCATAAGCAGGCAGATACCATCAAGTAACAATAGTCAATATACATACCGGTAGTCCTCAGGGATAAAATGTTTGGTCAGACATAAATCAAAAGGTATTTGACAAACATTCAACCATGTTTGAACACTTCACCTGCCGGGCATTTTCTTCATAGCTTGCTATTTGATTCTTGTGCAGCAGCCGTTTAATTTTATTTTGAAACACCATCAGTTTTTGTGTAAATAGTGCAGCCTACTGTCACCTGTGGCTTCTGATGCACAACAAGAGCTCAAAGTAACAATTCTGGACACGTCAAAAGTAGGTCCAAAACTATGGATCCACCGTAATGAAAATTATTGGCCAAAACCAAAAATGAAAAAGCCAAAACCGAAACATCAAAATAAATTATTATGCAAATTATTAGTCCCATTGCATTTACGGGTATAAATGTGCACTAACCTTACAGAGAATAAAACATTGCAATTGTATGAATGTGTATTAATGCTTCAAAGAATAAATCAGTGAAAAATCTGAAAATATTTATTTAGCACTGACATTTCAACAATGCACAATATAAAATAAAAATAATAAAATGTTTAACCTTTCCCAACTCGTACATTAAAAAATATCTTGTGAAAACACAAAGTGCATTTAAATCACACAGCGTGTTGACGGAGGGCTACTGTGTCGACGTGACACAAAAACTTCAATCACACTTATGTGCCCCGTCAACTCTGCTCAGAGGACACTTTAGTGCTCAGATGTATTGAAATACTAACACTCCGTGAGTCCGCTGGCAAGTTGGCCCGTTTTCAGACAAGCGCGCTTACTGCTCGCGTCATCACAGCAACATGTTTTGGTCGGCTTTTTTAGGTGAAAAAAGGGCCGAAAATTTTAATACAGACACACGGATTGGATTACACACTCCTTCATTTACAAATCCTAATTCTACACACACACACAGATCTAGGTACAGACACAGATTGAAACACTCACATACAAATCAAGGTACAGACACACAGATTGGATTACGCACAGACGACTTTGTTTACAAATCCTAATTCTACACACAGAAGCAAGAAGCTTCTTCTTGCTTCTCTCGACGAGGTCAGTCGCACTCTCTGTTTCTCCCTCCCTTCCGTCTATCTCTCTCCCAGCTGCTGCTTTGTCAGGTCTTGTGAAACTAACAAGAGCCTCTCTCTGCAACTCATCCAAAACCGGAATAATGGAATTAATTAGTTGGTCTCTCAGTGCTATCGATCAGATTTTTTCGACGCAAAGAACCAGGGGTGGTGACCCCGCATGTCCAAGCGGGACGTTTGCGGCTGGATACACACTTGACCCTTGGAACAAGTGGCGAGTTGTGTGTCTGTCCATCCTTTCCGTGGAAGACATGGAGGACATCTACATGATTGGAATAATGATAGTAGGCATGCTGCTGATCGGAGCTGGTGGCTTCCTAATCTATCGAAAAGTCCGTACTACGCTGGCGACTGTTTTGGAAAAGCTGCCAGTGATTTCTGAAGGATGTAGCAGGGCTCTGAACACTCAGACTCATGTGTTGATCGATATCAAAAGCAAGCAAGAGCTGCTTTTGGATCGTCTACGCGTTATGGATAACAACTGGGAGAAGTTCGAGACCCGGCTTGGAAGTGGAAACTAGGCCACTCATTGGATTACAGCAGAGAGACCCAGGACAGAAGGCTATTGGAAATTAACATAGCCTGTATCAAATCACATTGCTTATCTCCCTTTCGGCTCCCCAGCCAGCCAAGGCTAAAGCCAAGGTTGTCTCAACTCTTATCACCAGGAAGTTTCTGCAGACGGCGGCTCTTACCCCCACTCCCTCCCCCCGCTCCTTCCCTACATTCCTCCTGGAACTGTTGATGCTGAACTTTTCCACACATCATCTGGTTGTCAGTAACGCAGCTACAGGTCTTCAACTTCAAATGCCTCGTCGGCCATCTTTCCCCACCTCCCAACCGCAGCTGCATGGAGGCGTGGTTGCAGCGCCGACTGGCAGCACGCCCATGTCCCCCAAACGGCTGGACTCCTGTTGTTCTTCCCACCTGACCCCCTCCCCCAGCCAACCTCCCACCCAACCCTTCCTACATGCCTTGTCTCGAGTTGTTTGACTGTGTCATGCTTACATTTATGTTTGCAGAGGCGGTTTTTTTCCTGGTTTCACACTGCTTTCTCTGTTTAGGGAAATCAGTTTCAAACTGGCAGTTTTTTTCCCCTCACCCCTCCTCTCCTCCTGTTATTGATCCCGTTTTCACCTAAATATGTGGGCGCCGCAAATGGCTGCTCCGGTGTGTTGATGTGTCTCCTTTCACTGCAACTACCTAGTCAAATTCCTCGTATTGTTCTAAACTGTACCTGGTCAATAAAGCTGATTCTGATTCTGATAAATGTACAGACATGGATTTTATTGCGCACACACAAATAGTTTTGTTACAATAATGGCCCCATTTGAAGCCCACTGTTGTGTTTTAGCTGTAGGCAGAGTTAGAATGTAATGCAAAGCAAAGTGATGGTTGCTCATTGTTGAAGCTGACTGAATTCTTTCCAAATACAGTGATAGTTTAGGCCTCCTTTGCTTTTCCCACTAATATGCTTATTTAATACGGCATAATTGATGTCTCTCACCCTACAGGGCTCTACACTAACTTTCCCAGTGGTGTCACTGGTGCGACCAACTTTTTCAGTTGGTCACAGTGGCTGAAATAACAGGTCATTTATTTTAAATAATTTTAAAAGATGACGTAACAAATGTTTTAAATAACAGCAAAGCATAACAACAGGTTACATGTATTCTGTTTTTTATTTTGCAGAAAGGCTGTACTTGAATTAAGTTAACAGTAGCATAACTAACTTAACATCTGCATTGCTTCACCCCATAGAATTAAATTCAGAGGGTCCAGCTCTTATAGTGGGGTCTTCTAACCCTCTTCCCCTGGTCAGCGGTCTGCAACCTTTACTCTTCAAGGAACCATTTAACCTCATCTCACCTGGATTAAAGTCCTCCTGGACCCGAAAAATACCTTCTCTGTGAAGAAAATACAGTGTAATAAATTCTAAACAGTTAAAATTATATAGAATAATGTTTGATTTCATTTGATTTGATTTATATTGATCATGTAAATGGCAACTTAAAAACAGTTTAAAATAAAATGAAATTGACATCAAGAAATAAAACAGTATTTTGCATCTTCAAATTCTTACATATCTCCATTTACATAAACACAATAATATATAAAGAAGATTATTTTTAGTTGATATATTTGAAAGGCTACAAAAAGTAACTTGAATTTGATAACACATGATCATGTGGTCAACACATGCAAATTGCTCATTTCTTGCCACACATAAAGCATGCATATTTAACCACCCCATTGGTGGTTAAATGAATCTGTTCCCACACAATTAAAATCTCTATTTTCTTCTAGAATAGTGTTTTTGTTGGTTTAGTTATCTTACCAGGGATTTAAAACTTAAGACGAGCCACAGGTGCACGGAAAGTTGATGATCTGTAGATGTTGCAGGAGGTGAAGTAGGAAGGTGCTGAGTCATTGCACAACTTGATTTATTTCGAAGTTAACAAATTGTTATATCTTAATTTTATTTGTCCTTAATCATTAATAGCCTCTGTTAAAAAAATAACTTTATTTCAATAGTTTTTTTTAATCTATAGTTAGCCATTGCAAAAGAGTCAAAGGGCCACATTAGGCTCCAGAGCCACAGATTGCAGACCCCTGCCCTGGGAGAAACACAGTTGAACATCTGGCCTGGCATCATAGTCCATCAGTTCTGGTCCCTCCATGCTGGTTCTGATAAGCGTGCACGTGTATCAGCACGTGTTTTCTTTTAACTGCTGATCTCAATGGGAGCGCGCACTCAGTGAAGGGCTCGTTACGCTTGGCTACATTCGCGGACTGTACGCACTCCAAACGAGCACACTGGTGCTTATACTCGGTGCATTCACCGTTGCATTACCCGCAGCCAAGTCCCGTGAGTGCACACCGACTCCTCACCTGCAGCACGGAGAGAGAGAAGTGCACTCAATGGGACGTGACGAAGCGCTCAGCCGCTCCGTCCAAAATAATGTCCCCCTACGCACTCGCACGGATGCGACCAGATAAAATATTTACTCGCACACACTGAAAATATACTCGCATATGCGACCAATTTGGTCGCAGTCTCGAGTCTTGCCCTATCTATTCTGCTCATCCACCCTTTCATTTTTCTGAACCTGCTTATTTCTGTTGGGGTCCGCTAAGATCAGACATGAGGGTGGGGTGTCTCCATACACAGATGACTATTCACACATGCATTCAATCATACAGCCGATTTAATGAACAAATTAATACAAATGCTGCTTGCATGTTTTTTGGGTGGAGGGGAGCCAAATTACTGAAAGAAAACCCATCCAAACATGGGGAGAATGCCAATTCCACACAGGAAGTTTCCCAACACATGAATCAAACCAAGACTCTTTTAAAAAGAAAATATTGCTTTTAAGTAGTTCTTCTTTTTTGAAGAACATTGCAAGCAATATGTAAATTTAAACTACTGAGGTTTGATATAATTTTAGTATTTGCTTTTTTAAATAAATTCTTATCTGCCGTGACTCATTCAGTGTCCTTTCTTTCAGGAGGTTACAAACACTTTAAGCAGCAGCTCGACTGCAGAAGTTAGTGTTAGTTTGATTTGAGGATAGAATACTTTGTCATAAATAGATGCTAGACCTATACATTTTATATATTTTGATTGAATCACAAGACCAGTGAAGATGTACAGCCCTAGTGTGTACACTAGTGTGTACACTAGGGCTGTACGCACATGTGCTTGTGTGTGTATACTTCTTATCTTTCAACTACATCATATATCACTTGTAAAGAATAAAAAAAATAAAAATATAATAAACTATTTTGTTTTATAATGCAAGTTTCAAAATTACATTTGTTTAAACAAAACTAAAAGAGGTCTGGCAGCAAGTGTGTAATTTATTATTGATGCATTGAAATATTGTGACACATAGATGGCACTACGATCACGCATAACTAAATAGAAGATTCATAAAATGTCTTGCCTCCTTTTAGTCATCTGAGGGCAGCACTGCTCTGCTGTTGGTAATGCTTTGGCTTCTTTTGACTCTCTAGTGGCATCCAAAAATTAGAAATGTGTGCCTCTGTTGAATACAATTAATCCATTAAGAACAAAAACAATACATTTGCAAGTCATTAGTCATTCTTGCTCTTTACCAATCTTTTCTTTTGTTTAGATGCTGCAGGACTGTTCTAAAGCTCGCAGGGAAGTGGAGCTTCACTGGAGGGCATCTCCATGTGCTCACATTGTGCGCATCCTTGATGTTTATGAAAATCTTGTACAGGGAAGGAAGTGTCTCCTAATTGTCATGGAGTGGTAAGTAATACAGAATTGTGTGTTATATATATATATAAATTTCTGTTAAAGTTTTTAAGTAATTAGTAGTTATTGTTATATTTGTCAACTTCCTAAATCCCCATGAAGATACATACACAATAAATGTGGTATTTTGTTTGATGTGCTAGCCAGTGGTTTCTGAAGTATCACTAAGACTAAAAGTTCAGTCAATAAAAAGTTGAAACTAGGGTTTGGGATTAAAATACAGTGGACTCGGGTAAAGTGTTCTTGACCGTCAACAGAATATTTGTTTTACTTGGAGGAGCAAAGTTATTTTGCAAGCATTTGAAACTTTGAATCTTACAGATTAACAATGTTCTGGGGGGTTCCTCAGGGCTCTGTTCTTGGACCTCTTCTGTTCATTAGGGATGGGTATCGTTAGGGATTTATCGATACTACTACTCTTATCGATACTTTTTATCGATCCGGTACTTTATTGATGCCCTTATCGATACCTTACTTGTAATAAATCAATGGAAAAACACAAAATCACAAAAAACCCAAATAATGAACATCAATCTGTTTATTTTTGAAGACTTTTAGCAATATGGCACACAAAATAAATATTTCTAAATAAAACACTATAAATTTATAAATAAAATGCTAAAAATACAGTACAAATAACTTTTTTATATTAACAAAACACTAAAATCACTAAACCAACTATTTAAACAATACAAATATTCAAATCAAGCATCTCAAACATAACTTAACAATGAAAAATTGTGCAAAAGGAGAATTAGTGAGCTGCTTCTCTGATGGCTGCGGCTGCACTGGCTCATGACAACAAGGTGTCATGTCGTGTCTGTAGATGCTATCTACACATTTGTTATTGTTTTCAGCCAAAACACTGCACACTACAGTAAAGCACATGGCTTTTTATGCGGCTATTATGATTTTGAGTCAGAAAACGTGTGTGACGCAGCAGAAGCAGATGAGTTGTGTGCGCGCGCCGTATGGGGTTCTCCATAGCTTAGCCTAGCTGATAGTCCTCCGTGGCAGCCACGCTTCTGCTGTCTGTCGCGCCGCCTCTGTCTGCTCCAGTGGTGGCAAGTGCTGGCAGGCCAACCCACTACTTTGTGGGCCGCTGGGTCTACTCGTAGCGGTCCAAGGCTGCGTAAGTTTCCCTCCACATCGGCCGCTACTGTGCCTCGGTTGCCGGCAGCGTTTAGTTTGAGTAGTGACTTGCGATCATATATTATCTTACCGCAAAAAAGTTGTGAGTTCATATGAAAAAAACAGGGGTAAATCAACATTGTTAGCCTTGTTGTCACGAGCCACAGCTTCGATTACGATTCAAGGGGCTTCGATTCGATTCTAAATCGATTCTTAATGTATTTTGATACATGTTCACAAAATATCTGTTGTATTCACTTTCCATGCACTGTATAAAAATATATATTGTATGTAGTTGGAAAAAAGATATACATTACCATTCATTAACCTTTATTACACTAATGGAAAAAGTATGTGAAATGAAAATTTAGTTTTTAAAACAAAGGTAGTAGCAGCCTTTCTTGTAACATAACTTCAATTGAAAAAAAAAAAATGACATGACATCAGCTTCCAGTCATTAGAGATTAAGTACGCGGTTATAAGATGTCCACACATCACATGTCACTGCTATCCTACCCGCTTTCTGCAGCAATACTATGACTTCTGTTTTGGTTGGTTGATGGCCGTATCAATAAAGTACTGTTGAGAAGGGATGGTATATCTAGGCTCCAAAGTATGCAGCAGCGCACGAAAGCCCTGATTTTCCACGACCGAGTAAGGACGTAAATCCTTAGCAATAAATGTTGCACTCAACTTGTTAATCCACTTTACCTTTTCCGAAAGGGGGTAGAAGCTTTGTTGTGACTTGTTCGATTGTTCTCTGCTTAGCATAGGTACTTTTAGCCACAGCAGCAGCCGATGTTGCCTCCTCCTCTGGGTGAAAGCGTGCTATATGGCTTCTCATGTTTGTAGTGTTCCCAAAGTACTTAATTTTAGTGTAACAAAGCTTACATACAGCGTGGCTCTTGTCCAGTTTACTTCCACCGTGGACATTAAAGAAACATCAGATTTTAAGCTGGTCTTAACTCCCGCACGTCCATGCTTCATTGTTGTGGCGCTCTATTTAAAGTGTCCCTCTGGAAACGCGCTGCACGCCTCAGTTCCGCGGCCTTTTTGTTCAAACTTTTAAACGGCCTCTAGAATTTAGATTTTTGCTGACTGGAAATTAAAGAATCAATTCAGAATCGTCCACCTCCGAATCTCGATGCATCTAAGAATCATTTTTTTCTCTCTCACCTCTATTTGATATGCTTAATTTGAATATTTGTATTGTTTTGATAGTTGGTTGAGTGTTTTCATAATATAAAAAAGTAATTTTTTACTGTTTTATTTATACATTTATAGTGTTTTATTTAGAAATATTTTGTACTTTTCATTTATTTTGTGTGCCATATTGTTTAAAATATTCAAAAATAAACAGATTGATGTTCATTATTTGTTTTTTGTTTTTGTTTTATTTTGTGTTTTTCCATTGATTAAAAAAAAAGTAAGGTATCGATAAAGTACTGGATCGATAAGACTAGTAGTATTGTAGTATACCCATCCCTAATGTTGAAGAGGTAAAGCCACAGATTGGTTTTCTTTATTGTTGTAATCTGTGCTTTAAAATTTACATTTCATATTTATTTAAAGTTTAAATAAATCTGAAATTGTTTATTATGAAACAAATTTATTTATTGCTTGTGTTCATTGAAAAATATATGAGAAGAGGCTTTTGAAAAAAAAAATTGCATATTAAATTGCAATCGCAATATTAAGGAAAAATTTGCAGTTAGATTATTTTCCAAAATTGTTAAACCCTGGGATTAACGCAACCTTCAAAATCCCGTTAACAGGACTGATAAGGATGTAGCTTGTCGGTCCAAGTGGACCAACAGACGTGGCCCCAGGGCCATTTTGATTGAGGATTTTGGTACCCATCCCTATTGTTTAGCCTTTATATGCTTCCTTTAGGACAAAATTTACAGAACTGTAAGGTTGATTATCAGAGCTACGCAGACGACACACAACTATATCTATCACTGAACCCAGATGACTATGGTCCCATAGAGGTGTTGTGTGACTGCTTAGAAAAGATAAACTGCTGGATGAGTGAAAACGTCCTTCAACTAAATCATTACAAGATGGAGGTGATTGTCTTTAGTCACAGGGAAAAGACAACTGCTGTTAGCGAGTATCTTGAGTCTCGATTTTTAAAAGCTGAGGATTAAGTCAGAAAACTTGTGTTCTGATTGACTCAGATCTGACATTCAGCAGTCAGATCAAATCTATCTCAAAAACAGCCGTCTACCACCTAAAGAACATCTCCAGAGTGAAAGCTTTAATGACTCAGAAAGATCAGGAGAAGCTGGTCCATGCTTTTATTTCCAGTAGGCTGGACTATTGTAATGGTCTTCTGACAGGAATCCCCCAATCAGCTACAGCTGGTTCAGAATGCTGCAGCTCAGGTCTTAACCAGAACACATTCGTCCAGCTTTAAAGTCTTTAAACACTGGGTCCCAGTCAGCCTGTGAATGGGTTTGGTCCAGAATACGTCAGTGAGATGTTAGTCAGGCATGAAGCCAGCAGGTCTCTCAGATCTATGGACACTGGGCTCCACTATCTGACCTGAGTTCACAGTAAACATGGTGATGCTCATTTTAGTTCATATGCTGCACAGAAGTGGAACAAACTGCCAGCAGAGCTAAAGTCAGCATCACATGTGAACATTTTTAAATCAAAGGTGCTTGAGTGGGAGATTTTTAATCCTGTTAATGTTGATTTACCAATTTTATAATTTATTTAAAACTCGGTTTAATTTTATGGGGTTTTTTTTGGGGTTTTTTTTTACTTTTCTGTTGCACTTTTTAATCATGTAAAGCACATATTAACTGGCTTTATTTATGTCTGTGCTATACTGGATATTTGTTACTTTGTCTGCCACAACTATAAGGGGTAATTTGGGAAGATTGTATTAATTTACTGATCAGTTGTATTAAGTAAAATAAGTCAAATAAAATTTGAAAAATATGACGATAAATTAGGTTGACATTATAATGCTTCATGTGGTGGAATCTAAAGAAAGAAAGAAAGAAAAACCTTATACTGCAATGTTGGCCAAATATATTTGAGTAGTTGTTTCTTCTGATTACTGTACTATATTTTTGAAACAAGCTTTTCTTTCACTTTGAACACATTATTTTAAACTTATGGCCTTGACTTTAACAGAAGTTGACCAATTTCCTCTAAACAAGCGTGTTCTTGTGTCATTATTTTTTTGTTCTTATAGCCTTTTCAAGCTATGCCTGAGCTTCTTGTCACACAAGCATTTATTATTAGGCCTGTGGTTACTATCGTAGAGGAGAGGATGTGGTCTACCTATACTGACATGTGCTGAGTCTCCTATTGATGAGTAATTTTTTTAAGAGAAATTGCAACTCATAATCTGTCCTTATGGTAAAGCAGTTCACTAGAAATTCCAACCATGTTTTGAGTCTGCAATCAGACGCTTTGTGTCCTATTTTGTATAAAAGGGGTCACCACTGTCTCACTATTTCAATTCAGACTGTGAGCTCCTGGAAGAGAGTGAAATTAAATATGTTCTCTCATTACAACTTAAAGTGCATTAAAGTTCTTTGTGAAGATCATCTTCGCTGCTGTATTTATTATCCAAGCACACAGATGTAACGCTTTGCACATTTGTTGTTCCTTCTGGTCTCATCCCATCCAAGTAATGATTTTTATACTTGCTTCACGCGATGAAAACGCAGACTAAGTACAGTCATAGTAAAGATCAGATGATCTCTGTGAAACATGCGCTGAAAGACTGAAACCAGATGCGCAGCCATAACATGTTGGGGTCCGTGTTGACGGAGCTTAGGTTAGTGTTAATATTATATGTCTAGCCATCCACCATGCTCTGAGTATGCAACCATTACAGACGAGATTTTGTCTTGTATTGGAGGCACGTAGTGATCTCAGTGATCACTACAGTAGGGACACTTGCCCGCATTAAACTATTGCAACTATACAATGTATGCTTTAGTTAATGAGTAGGTTATGATTATAATGGTCTCTCGCAATGGTCTGAGATGTTGACCATTTATGTGTAATGGACTGTGATTGTGACCAAACAACGAGACCATGTCCAATTTAGGTTCTTGCTATTATACGATATATGCTTTAGCAAATGAATAGATTTTGAGTTTAGCCTTAAAGATGGAGAGAGTAGCAGCCTCCCATACTAAGATGGGAGCTGGTTCCAAAGGCGAGGAGCCTGGTAGCTGAAAGCTCTGCCTCCTGTTCTACTTCTAGACACTTTTCGAACTTCAAGAAGACCAGTAACAGGTCTCTAAGATACACAGGAGCTTGATCATGTAGAGCTTTATATGCTAACATGAGGATTTTAAACTCTATTCTAGATTTTACAGGAAGCCAATACTGGAGAAATATGCTCTCTCCTGTTTGTACCTGTTAGTATTCTGGCTGCAGCATTCTGGAATAACTAGAGACTTTTTAGTGAGTTACTAGGACATCCTGACAGTAGGAAGTCACAATAATCTAGTCTAGATGTAACAAATGCATGGTTTAGTTTTTCAACAAACATCACTCTGGGCCAAGATGTTCCTAATGTTCCTTAAGCTGCTCTGTGAGTCCAGAGAAGTTGGCCCATTTTCAGACAAGCGTGCGCTGTTTGCTCACATCTTTACAACGTCCTGTTTCAGTCTGCCTTTTTTGGCGAGAAAAGTGTTTTCGGCCAAAAAGTGAAAATGCACTTTTGGACCATTTTCGGTCGAACATATTTTGTGTCCCCGGAATTTCGGTGCATTACTAGGAATAAGCTACTACAGAGTCTGGTGTTTGTGCGTCTGCTGCTGTTGTATCTTCTCTAAGGTCAGCCTATTGAATGAGCTACTGTGGCTGTGTCTGGAGATCCGCAGTGCTCTCGTCAACCAGCCTTTAGCAGTGAGCTCCTCAAAGTGCCAATGCTATCTCAACTTTCTGGTGAGCCTTCCAGTCTGAGGTTTTATAGCCTGCAGACCAGACGGTAATGCAACTGGTTAAAACGCGCTGTAGAATGTGTTGAAGATGAGCTTTTCTCAGTTGGGGTAGGAAGTGGGATATTTAGGAATAAGAGAATGCAGATGATGGCTGTGTTACTGTTGTATGATTTGAACTTTCAGTTATTTGAAATCATGCTGCTGAAAATTGAGACTTCTCTGCTAATTTTCAGAAAAAGATGAAGAGGTTTATATGTTGCCACTTGAATAAAGAGATTATCTTTAAAGTAAGGGTGTACGATCTGACTATTAGATTGTGAAGGATTTAAACATGACGACAATCTGCCAAATCACAGAGATCCTAGAACCTGTTGTAGTGCGCAATTTAACCCTTGTGGTGCCTTGTCTGTACAATATGTCTGTGTGCTCATACACGGCACATCCAACGGGTTTTTTTTTATCTGTCAAATCGCACCATTTGTTAGTCAGGCTCATGTTAGTACTATAGACACACACCGAAGAATTGGTAAGTGGTCAATCAGAGCAGAAGTACGCTCCGCTAACACTCCCTCCCCCTCTCTCCCAGTACACGGACACTCAGAGTTTGTGCTGCTTCCTCTGTGTTAGCAACTGCCTGTCAGAGATCAGTCTGTCTTCTGTAAAACTCCATCAGTTCTGAGTGTTGGAAGCACTGAGAGACGTTTGAGGAAACACTGAGAGACGTTTGAGGAAACATTGCATGTGTTTTGTAACAAACTCTGCTGTTCAGCAGCCGCAGAGCAATAAGGCTCTGCGCAGCACATGGCTGTTTAAACACTTTCTTAAAGGGACCGCGTCCTGAATGTGGTTTAGCAACACTTCAGAATTTGATCAAACATTTCAGCCTTATTGAAGGAAAAAGTCAAAAGTGGTGCAAAATGTTGATATTGTGCTACTAGTGATTAATAAAAGGGTGTTTTTGGCATTTTTTCTCCATGACCCACTATTGTTTTCTTGTAAAACTATATTGAAAAAAATAAATGGCGTTTATATCGCCCATCACCATTTTGAGGAAAAATATTGATACGAATATTGGTCCATATCATGAGGGATTCAAAACACTGCTTAAAGTAGGATTTTATTAACCTGAGTGTTACCTTAAAATCAAATGGAAATCATATGACATTCTGCCTTGTTAAGTAGTCAGTGTTGCTAATGCTACACCACTTTTGTTAAACAAAGTAAAAAAGACTGTGTGTGACTAAAACATGTCAGCCTTGTTGTTTGATGTTAATTGTACATGGAACCAGTTTGATAAATTCCTTACATAATTTTTCAAAAAATGTTTGAAAATTACCTTGACTTAAATTATATTTTATCCATTTTTTTTTCATTTAGGGCAATGATTTTAAGTAGGTGAATTGGCTTGTTTTATTGGTAAATAACTTTAAAATATTCTGAATGATCTGAATGAAAAAAATTGCGATAAAATCAAGATTGTGATTTTCTAAAACCGTATCGCCCACCCCTATTTCAAAGTTTGTCCACATTAGCAGCTCAAATGTCTCACACCTTCTCCTCCCTGCTCCCTTCCCCCTCCCCCTCTACCTAGGTGTAACACTGCTCTCCCTTTTTATATCTTCCCTATAATAAAATGTTTCTTACCCTTCCTTAGGGAGGGCTGGTGATGTTCACAATTAAGCAATAAAGTAAATCAATTTAATAATTTATTTCATTGTAATAACAAATCACAATGATGGCACTTCTGGTAGTGTTGACCTTTGAAGCATGTGCAGACAAGTGAAAAAAATGTCTCACACCTTTTTCAAACAGAGACCTTATTACTGCTTGAGGTTTCTCACTGTACATTCATGGGTGTATGAAAAGTACAGTACATTAGACTGTTAAGTGTTCAGTACTTTTAATTTGATTGCAGGAAATTGGTTTTGAGGTGTCCAACATGTACTGTGGTTCAGCAGGGCTGCCCCAGCATTTCATCTCATACACTCATACAGTCTTGCACGTGTCATTCAAACATGCATACGACAAGCACTGATGAATAATACTGAAAGACATACCATACTTTGTCATATTGAGCAAAAACATAAAAATGAAACTTACTGTCTTGTAAGTAGTGTACATTTTATGTACCTTGTTTATAGCTTTATAAATGTGACGCTATTAAACATGCAAGCGACCTTTAGTGTTTCTTATATGTATAATTTGACTGTTGGAGCATGATTAATTATTTATTGTACTTGTGCTGCAAATTTGAAAGAATTGTTTTCCTTTGACAACTTAGTAAAATGTTTATAATGATGCAAAAATTAAAAATTATTACTACTACTAATACTTTAATAATTTATATTAATATTGTTATATAAATATAATACTAAAATTGGTTCAATTATTCAAACTAATGCACGTTTATGGTCAATAATACACCATAATGTTAGCTTTTTGTTGTAGTTGCTGGGTTGATTTTTAATTAAAAAGCTTTGCTTCTGGATCGTCATATTATAGAGTTCTTTTTTTTTAAATAAATTCTGTCTTTAATGCTGAGAAATAACTTGTAGCTGCCACTGTCTTTCCAGCTATTGACTATGGAGACATATATGAATGCCTCTACCAGCTCTCTACAGTTGCTGGATGCTGTGCGGTACCACAGAGCTTTAAGATTCACAACTAGGGATCGTAATTGCAGAATATTGCACAATATGATATATGGTTTACCACTCAGACTTTTGTGACGATGCAGCAATAATTGATATATAGCAATAAACTCACACATTGATTTATAGCAATATCTGTCTCAAAGACCAAAACTATCCACAACACAGTCTGTTTATTTACTGCGATTTAGTGTCAGTTTGACAGAATTTAAGACTTTTAAAAGCATGGCAAACCAGCATGGTTTTCTGTTTCATTTAATTAATTAAATTGTCCTGTCCTACTCCATGTCCCTATTCATAACTGGCTGTAACCACCTCACCCACTACTGCAGTCTCTGATTCATAAATGAAAGTGTACCAGTTAATCAATCATTGGGCTTCTGTCATTGTATATTTCCTCCTACACAACACATAATCAGCACACTTGGAGCCTACGCTCCCTGGAATTTGTAATTTACAGCATTCCTCTGAAGTGTACATTAGTGATAGACCCATACATAGGCCGGCCGATTTTTGCCTTTTTTTACGTGTATCGGCCAATGCGGGATGCTGCGTTTTCTGTTCCACGTTATTTACAGAGAGCAGAAATATTTTGTACTTGTTCTTGTTCTACCTCACCTTTGTTAATTTCAATAAATGTTGCTTCTTTTAAAAAAAAAAAAAAAAAAAAATTTAGACTCGTACCATTTGTTATCATCATTGTGTAATTTTTATGATGTAAATTGAGAGAGCAAAACTAGTATCGGCTCCAAATATCGGCCCAAGAAAATCAGTCCGTATTGGTCATTGGCTAAGGCTGATGGGGGAAAAAAATCCATATTGGTCTATCCCTGTATATACAGAGCTTGGCAAGAAGGCCTTACTCTGCCTCTTTTACCTGAAACAACTTGCTACTAGATCTGTAAAAAAAAAAATTGTAAACCTGTTGTGTTTTGTATTTGCTCAGCTAAGCACTTGACTTTGTAAGTGCTGCACTTAACATGTCTGTTGTAACTTTTAAATGTTATATTTTGAATTGTTAGTTTTTTTCTAAACCAGGTCTCTTTAGAAAATGAGGCCGTGTTGTCCCAACTGGACTACATTTGTAACTAAAGGTTGTGCTTGAATAGCTAAAAAAAAGTTTATCATTTTTTTAATACTTGTATATGTTTGTGTTTTTTGTTGTTATCTTTTAAAGTATGGACGGTGGTGAGCTTTTCAGTCGAATCCAGGACAGAGGAGACCAGGCCTTCACAGAGAGAGGTAACTATTCATTTCCTTGTAGTGATGCCAAGACTTATCATGCAATTGCATTGTGTATATTCGTGGTTTCTTCAGATAACCACAAATTACATTTTTACATCTAAGGGTTATCTGCCATTTTATTATACGAGTACAGTGCCTGTCGGAAGTATGCGTTCATGTGGGAGCTTAAGTAGAGTTAATTATGGCCAAATGAGTATGTGTTTGAAGGTTGGATGTACATAGAGGTGTAAATCCTCTGTACTCCGTAGTGTTATAAAGGGGTTTATTTATGGGTGCAAAGTAAAATAGTGTGTGTGATTTCCCTGGTTCAATTCTATGAGACATGAACATGATAAATATGTTTGTTGTTTTTTTTACTCACTTTTATATTTTTTTGTTTGGTGTATTTTTCTGTAATGAATGTTTTTTGGAGTCATTATGTGTTTTTTAATCTTTCAGTTGTCTTTTTATGCATTTTTTGTATAACTGTTTTTGGTTGCCATTATAGAGTGATTCTGGAGTCACTTTGTGTACTTTTTTTATAAATATTGTTTAGTTTTTTGTTTTATTTTAGTCATTTAGTATATTTTTATTTGAGTCATTTTCATATTTTTGTTGTATTTTTCTGAAATTTATATTTTTTGGAGGTGTGTATTTTTTTAATATCTTTCAGTTGTCTTTTTGTGCATTTTTTGTGTTTTATTTTACTCATTTAGTATGTTTTTATTATAAATAAATAAATGCCTTGTGTGTGAGTTCCCGTGAAATGTTTGAGACGCTGATAACCAAACTCCATAGACATTGTAGCGCCAATCAGAAAAGTAACAAAACTGCGCAAAACAAAACGTAAAGCTCCAAACTACACGTGTGTGTGTGTGATTAAAAACAGAGATGTTTTAAAACCTGTTTATGCAGGTGAACGCTAGCATTGTCTGCAATCTGCACTGGACCCTGCCTGTGATGTAAAACCTTTTTCCATGGAGCAAAGTCTGATTTCTAGCTACTGAATCTCTACACTATGCCTGCTTTTTAGGGACATGCCTAACAGCACGAGGAGCTAATCGTTAGTCTGAGGAATCAAAACGCAGAGCAAAGCTGCAGTTTACCTCACCAAAATAAAGCCCCTTTGTTGTCCAAGTCTGTCGCAATGTTTTGGGCCTCCGATTTTCCTTTCTAAAGTGGTATTGTTATTTGATAATTCATTTATTAAATCTAAATTAAGCAGAAATTGCATTGTAACATGGATTATATCCTCACCTGCATGTTTTTAAACAATATCTTACATTTACACATGTTTTCCCAATAACTGGGTGAAGCGTCCAAGTCCTTTAACTTTGTCCACCTCTAGTGGTGCAGGGATTGTTGTTTTGACAGGTACTTGGTTGGTAAATAATATGAAAATGATCCATTGGTGTTTTGGTATTATTTGCTCTTTAATTCAGGAAATAAACAGGAGATTGTGAGTACAAAAAATGTACCATTTAAATGTCCAGTAAAACTGAATACAGAGAACCCATTCACAAGAGCCCCAGGAGTTCCTTGAGTACCGTCAAAAACTGTTTGCTTCTCCCTGATTGACCACACCTGTGCAATCACCATGGCAACCTAAATAACCTGCACGCCCCACCCCTGTACAGGTCAGGTAGACGCTAAACATATTATAAAAAGGTAGCTCAGAAAAAAATCACGGCACCGGGTGAGTAAAGAGACAGAGATGTAAAATCTCGTGCAAAGTCGGGACGTGTGTGCATGTATGCTGAGTTGTTACACACTTTTATTTGTACATTTTATTCAGAAATCCATGTGTCTGTTCACTTTAGAGGCATCTGACATCATGAAGAGCATAGGAGAGGCCATCCAATATTTACATGCAGTCAATATTGCCCACCGAGATGTCAAGGTCTGTGTCTTTACTAGGTATTACAATAATGTTTGAGATTTAAATAGTATTTTTAGCTTTATTCAGTTGTTAGCTGTCACTACTGATCTTTTTTCTTAATCTGCGGTATTCCTATTGACTCTCCACAGCCAGAGAATTTACTGTATTCTTCCAAGAGTTCCAATGCTCTGTTGAAACTCACAGACTTTGGCTTTGCCAAAGAAACGACTTCTCATAACTCCCTGGCTACGCCCTGCTACACTCCGTACTATGTTGGTAAGAAGCTTACTTTTTGCATGTGTTTTATTATTCTCTGCACTTGCTGCTTGTATTAAAAGAGTGGAATGTTACTCATTAATGGCAATGTTTTAAACCTTGTTTGGTTTGCTGCATGAAGCTCCAGAGGTCCTAGGCCCAGAGAAATATGACAAGTCATGTGACATGTGGTCCTTGGGTGTCATTATGTATATCTTGTAAGTAGGATTATATTCTATCTCAGTTTATGACCTTTGACCAAATATTTTTTAATAGAAGCATTTAATTGCCTTTTTGAACACTGGGCAGGTTGTGTGGATACCCTCCGTTTTATTCTAACCATGGTCTGGCCATCTCTCCTGGGATGAAGAAGAGAATTCGAATGGGCCAGTATGAGTTTCCCAACCCTGAATGGTCTGATGTATCAGAGGAAGGTAAGTTTGTATTAAAACAGCACAAATACAGTATGTGAAGAACTGTGCCTGAAGGCAGAAGGACAGATGTGGGTTTTTTGCAATGATTTGTTCATTATTTCAGGTATATTTCTTGCATAGATTTCCTGACCCTGGATGTAACCGATAAACATTTATGAAGTATGTTTATTTTTCTATTGTGCATTGTGTAACTATTTCCAGCTAAACAGCTGATCAGGACCCTTCTAAAGACTGAGCCGACACAAAGGATGACCATCACAGAGTTCATGAATAATCCATGGATCAACGTAAGCACTTAACTTAGACTTTTTACTGCAAAAATCTTTGTGAGGTTTAAGTGCCACTGTGTGTTCACATACAGCAGTCAATGGAGGTTCCCCAGACCCCTCTTCACACCAGCCGGGTGCTCAACGAGGAGAAGGATGCCTGGGAGGACGTCAAGGTCAGAAGCTCACGTATTCTTCAGATCTGCTTTCTTTTCCTTCTTTCATTCTTTTTTGATGATGTCGGCATATGCTAGTTTTTAATTCACGCTCCATGTTTATAAAAAGAAAGGTGTCATGCCTTAAAGCAGGGGTCTTCAACTTTTACTCTTTAAGGAGCCATTTTGCCTAATCTCGACTGGATTAAAGTCCTTCCGGAGCCGAAAAAAAAAAAACCTTCTCAATGAAAACAATACAGCGTGTAAAATTCTATTCAGTTAAAATAGTATCGAATAATTTTATGAGTTAATGGATTTGAAGGGCTACAAAAGTAACTTGAAGTTGATGACACATTATCAACTCCAACTCATGCTAATTTCTTGGAACATGTCAAGCATGCATATTAAGCTGGTATGTTGGCAGTTAAATCAATCTTTCCCCACACAAATAGTCTATTTTTTTACAGAATAGTCTTTTTGTTATTTAAGTTATCTTACCAGGGATTTAAAACTGAAGGTTAGCCACAGGTGGAAGGAAAGTTAATGGTCTGTAGATATTACAGGAGTTGAAGTAGGACGGAGGCAGAGTTATTGCACAATGTGATTTATTTTTAGGTTAACCAATTGTTTCATCATTTTATTTGAAGTTAATGTCATTAATCACCTGTAGGAAATAATTCATTTTTTTAAATCGAGGCTTCAGAGCCGCAGGTTGCCGACCCCTGCCTTAAAGGATGAAGGTGTTATGCCTTATATTGCCTTTAACCCTCTAGGGCCTCAGGCGTTTTTGCTGTTTTTTTATCTGCGTTTATATTTCATATAAGGAAATCCATAAACCTTGCTTGTTTGGTATCATTTTTTTTCAGGACAACCTCCCAAATGTGACTGAAGTATTTTTATTTAATATGGCATACAGGGATTGGCATTAATACAGTGGATCTGTAAACTCAAATTTGAGTGCGAAAAAGGTTTTTTTTTTTTTTTACTATAAAAGTCGCAAACATTTTTAACAAATCATTTTTATTGCTTGTATAGCAAATCTAAACGATATATTTCAAAAACTTATATACAGATTAATCAAAAAACAGTTAAATGGAAGCAATGTCTCAGGCGATTTTGTACAACTATTTACAAAAAAATATGAATTACAAATACAGGAAAAGACATTTGTTCTTCATTGAGCTGATATAAAACAATGAACATTTTCTTTTTGAAATTAAATAGTGTGTCACTCATTTTTATTTCTTTATCAACATTATTCCACAAACGATTCCCTAGAACAGACAGACACCTTTGTTTTACTTCTAATCTTGCTTTTGGTTAAATAAACTAAATAAGAATAAATGGATCTCTTAGGCTGTATTTGCTGGTCTGTAGTGAGAAGTATTTTTGAATGCCTTCTGAAAGAGTATTTATTTTTACTTTGAACGTTATCTGTGTTATTTTATATTAAACAGTATCTTTAAATTTCTTAAGTTTTGATTTAATAATGCTTTGTTTATCAATCGTATTTGTTCTTTTGCAATAAAACATGATCATTGATTATGGTTCTTAAAGTGGTTCCCCAGAGTTCTACACAATATGTCATATATGGGAGTATCAAAGTGCAATAAATTGTAAGTAATTTTCCTCTACAGTTGCCTTTGGAAACGTGTCCTCCTGAAACCAAATGTTTTTTTTGGGCATTTCTTAAAGCATCAAACTTAAAACCAGTTTTCTAATGGCGTTCATCTTTGTTTCTCAGGAGGAAATGACCAGTGCCTTGGCAACAATGAGGGTCGACTATGAGCAAATCAAAATCAAGACCATTGAAGATTCCAGCAATCCACTGCTAACAAAAAGGAGGAAGAAAGCCTGCCCTACAATGGCCGAGCCGCAGCCCGCTGCCCATTGAAAGACGCGCGCATGCACGCACGAACACAGGTAGTAAAAAGGAAGCAATAATTCGTTGATACCTGCGTCACGTTGCATGGATTTTCTCAGCGTTTTATTTGTAAAGGCAAATTGTAATGGTTTTTCTTTTTTTTTTGGTAAGAGTTTGTTTTAATTACTTTACATATTTTAACAATCATCATTCACTCTGCTCTAGCAGAGAAGGTTGTTGACTTGTGTTTTTACACCAGTAAAGAGATTATGAATTCAGACAAAGAGTGAACAGAGAGAGAAACGGCGAGTTCTCTGCTTTCTCTATTCCCACAATTACCAGTTTGCTCCTGAAGGGGGCATGGATGTTGGAATGGAACTTAAAGCCTTAGCAGTCGTTGTCCCCCCCCTCAATCCCCAACCTGTGAATGTTCAATGAAATGGCTGAATCCCAAAAACCAAACCAAGGGAACGTTTGTATTTGCCTACAAGCAAAAGTGAACAGGTTGAACTGACAAGTGGAATGTATGGACTCTGTCTCAGACTTTTGGATCTAACCAGAACATGTTGCTAATATCTGGGACCTGGACCGCCAGTGTTTGTCACGTTCATCCTGTCTTGGTGAAAGTTGACAGCCTATGCACTCACTGGAGGGCCACACGCCACTCTGACTAAGCACCTCACTTGTGGACCTCCTCTCCTACCTTAAACTGTGCTTATTTGTCAGGTACAACATGAGATGTAGTAATAAAAAAAGGAGCCACAATCCAAATATAGCCCTCCTTTCTCCTGCACGTAGCTCACAGGAGATTAGGAGCAAACATAATACTGTATTTTTTCATTGACTATAAACATTTGAACGTTGGCCTTACTAGTGTTTCTAAATGGTTTTATGCCCCTTTTATCTTCCATTTGGTTGAAGCTTTTATTGTTCTCCATCGAAGTTTGACATCATCACCACATTATATTTCAGGGTAAGACTTTGCATATGTCAGCTTGAAATACAGCTACAATCTTGTGTTTTCGGTTGTGTAAAGACATGATGAGGAACTATTTGTGTGTGTGTGTGTGTGTGTGTGTTTGTGTGTTAATGTAAATGGTAGCATTTACTTGTATGAGTACAATGGTAGACTGGTCACTTTAAAATACTGTGGTTGCGTTTGGTGCTGCAACGGTTCTCTGAGGTTTCTAAAGGACGGACAGGAAACGGGGATCTGCTTAGGAAGTGCTGCCCATCCTGGAGCACAGTGATGTATCACCAGCAACTGTCATCACACTCAGACTAGGTGTACCATTCTCCACCACTGGTGACTTAACCAGGACACGTTGGGAAATAGTTAATCTTGTGACTTTGATCCACTTCACTTACGATCACATCTGTGTTGTACACCTGTCATGTAACGGGATAATCTCACTGTAGAAATGTTTATGGAATGTTTGGTATGGTTTTTATTTTGTTTGGGGTTGCTTTTGTCCATCTCAAGACATTTTTCTAGTTAGATGCACATATGTCTGTATTTTTTTTTTTTTCTTTGAGTTTGTAAATTGTCCACAATCTGTACTCTTGTCTGCTTCAGCTTTGGATTAAAAACACATCAAAAAGATTGTATTCTTGTTTCCTGTTTTATTAATTGCAAGAGTGCAACTATTTTGTACAATTGAGCAGGAGTGTTTTTTTTATTGTTTTATTTTACTGCCACAGAATATATGAAAATCATTGTGATGTCACATTAAAAATGTTTGAGAAAATGAGTAGGAGAGATTTTGAATTTATCATCAAAGTTCAATATTTGTATTCATTTAGTTGCACTAATGTTTTGTTCTTTACACACACACACACACACACTCACATATTTAGAGTCTGTTTGACACATACTTCACACTATAAATCAGTGGTCATCAACCTTTCTGGAACCATGAACTACAGTACTTCAAAGTTACTGAATAATCCACAGGGCTACCAGTTTGATAAACACTGAAATACTACTTTTAATTTTTCAGTTTCACTTTAATTAGATGGACTGATATTGAAGGAAGACCTAACATCCACTTAAAAAGGTAGATATATAGATAATTACTTACATTTCAACATGCAACACATTTATTTCTCCTAATGTATGAAATTGTTTTATTTTAAAGTTGACACTTCTGAAACATTTCAGAGGGAATCATGATCTGATTTTACTTGTCTCTAACTACTTTTTTCCCCTCACCAAATCATGTTCTTACAATTGAATAATTATGTAAGATTTTATAACCAAATCTGCAGCGTCTGTAATAAAATCCTATCCAATCCGATACTGGGACACGTTTGTCTCGTTTCAGTGGAAATAAACATTTAAAGATGGTTAATTTAAAACAAAAAAATACATAAAGTGCAACAGTATTTAACTCTAGTAAGGCTCTGACTAAATCTGTTATTTGAATTTATCTTTGTGAGTTTGAATCTTGGAAAGTAAATCAGATTTTAGATGGGAGTGAACTGGTGACTACTGTCTGAGGGCATCTTGTTGGGTTCTTTCTTACTATGGCACTTTGAGATGACTGTAAGTTGCGCTATATAAATAAAGTTGAATTGAACTCAATGTCACATGGTCTATGTGGGCTACCTGGGGCCTGCAGGCACCGTGTTGGTGACCCCTGCTTTAAATTATACGAGTAAAACCATTGCTAATGGCTGCGTTTTGGATTACTGTCCAATTGTTAGAAACAGGGCAGAAGTCAAATCTGATGTAAGACCAGCCCCACATTGCAAACTCAACAAGTTGAGTCAAAATTCTCTAAAATGTACATTTTATTTTTCATTATTAAAGTTAACCAACATATAATATATTTCTCATGCATGGTGATTTGACGTTCAGGTGTGACTTAGTTTTCTGGCTGTGAAGTAGAATGACCGTTACTGTTGATGTGGGGTTGCACACGCTCAGCTCAACCCACAGTCATCTCTCAGCCACGTGGAACAGGTCTGCCAGCATTCAGAACAATGAGGGTACACTTGACTTCAAAAACGGTTATTTAGGTTCATCGCACATGCACAAATTCCCAAAACTTCACACAACACGAGCTGTCAATGTTGGGCACCCTTATTTAAACAAATGCTGAGGTTGGAAACTTCTCAGCTGAGATAAAGACACATGGCCTTCTTTGAAGTGGGGTGTTATACTGGTTCTAAGACCAAAACCCACATCCTCTTACACAGCAAAAATGTCAAGCTATCGGTTGAGTCGTGCCTCGTTGTTACCATAATGACAAACGTGTTATGAGAGTGAACCTTTGAAGGCTTTAAGCATGACTGAATCAGGAACTCAAAAGAAACCAGCAGCATCATTTTACATGTGAACTGTATTGCTAGATCATTCTCATTACAGGCTGTCCAAGTGAATGACTTTGCACCCAAATGTTTTACAAGTGACTTCATAAGCACACAAAAAAAATGTCTTGAAGTAATCACTGATGCAGTCACCATAGGTATCGTGTCTGTCTGTTTAGGACGATTAAAGGAGTTCAAAAGGGAAACTAACAAAAGTGGCAGCAGAATAAAAACCAGCTGAGTTCAGACACAACACATGATACAATAAGCATCACCTGTCCATCACAAGGCCACTATCCTGAGACGCTCATGAGTTTCTAGTGATAAAAATAAAACTTAAAATGAGAACATATAAGCTTCTTTCAGAAGGTCCTTGACTTGGACTGTCCTAAGCAGCACAAGAGGTAAAGTCAAATATTTTTTAAAAGCATTTAAAAAATGCTGCAAGGGACTGCCAGCACCACTCTTTACTAACACACTGATCTAACTTTAGGGCAGGACCTCCATGGGCTTGTGAAGTGGCCTTGACCTCGGTGGGTTGCCTCTGCGCGGGCGTGTGTCCCTTTTAGGTGCTCTGATAGTCCCTGGGCTGTTTGGTGTTGCTCTCCTGCCCCCTCCGTGCACATCTGGCTGGCCCTTGGGGCTGGGGGCCTGCATGTCTCTCTTTCCTCTTGTTCTGTCCCCCTGTCTCGTCCTCCTCCGCCTTCCCTCTGCGCTGCTCTTCCGTTGGGTTGGGCATTGGGGGGGCGCCTGTCAGCCCGGGATGCTGGTGGGGGGGCTGTGGTCTTCGCTTGAGGGGCGGGTATTGCTGCACCGGGTGGGGCGGCTTGGCGGTGGGCCCGTCGGGGGGCCTGGGGTGGTGGGGTTCATTGCTCCGGGACGGGGGGGTCCGGAGTGGGGGTGGCTACTGCTCGGGGGCGGCGCTTGCGTCCTCGGTTGTTGGGTGGCGGGGTGTTGCTGTGGACCACTGAGGGATGTGGCTGGTGCCCGGCTGGGGGTGGGGGGTCCCGCCGTGCTTTGTGTGGCTGGGCCGGGCTCATACTAGGGGTTGCTTGCCGTTGGGGGTTCCCTGTCCCGCAGGGGGTGCTGGCGGGGGGCCTTGGGGTTGGGGTCGGTGGCGGGATGTGCTGGGTGCTCGGCTCCTTGGGGCTTTCTCGGATGTGTGTGTGGGGGGCGGTGGCTGCTTCTTGGCCTGGGATCTCGGGGGCATCTGGTGGGCTGCTCGGCCATGGGGGGGTGGCCTGGGGCTCCTTGGCCCCCACTCTTTCTGCTGGCCTGGCTGCATCTGCGGGCCCGGGGCGGCTCCTGGGTTTGCAGGAGTGGCTTTTGCACATACACTGGTCTACGATGCACTGGCACGTCTTGGGATGTGGGATAAAACTCGTATTGGGCTTAACTTTAGACACCTTGATCCCAAATACCAGCTTTAGGTACTACCACTCACTCATTCCCCCTGTCCACAGCTACCACCATTATAGCTAAGCTTCACACCTGTCACTAGACTGGCTTGATTACACAACATAATAAGCACAATATGTTCTACAACTTCACATCTCACTCTCACGGTAAAATAATCTATACTTCCCCACCCTTTCTATTTCCTGCCTTGAGTCTCTCTTCCCTGCTCCCTTCCCCCTCCCCCTCCACCTCGGTGTAACACTGCTCTCCCTTTTTATATCCTCCCTATAATAAAATGATTCTTACCCTTCCTTAGGGAGGGCTGGTGATGGTCACAATTAAGCAATAAAATAAATAAATGTATTTCATTGCAATAACAAAACATGCATTGTTGTCTCATAATGATTGCACTTCTTGTAGTGTCGACCTTTGACAGCATGTGCAGACAAGGAGAAAATAATCAAAATTTTAAGGTGCGTACCGCGTATTTAAACCTAATTTAATAAATTTACTGAATAATGTAATTGATCTTTGTTAAACACTAAATGTGTTTTATTACGATCACGACTTTAAAAAGTTTCCTTGATAAACTATTCTTTAGTAGAAATATAGCAGTGTCTTGTGTGTGGGAGACAAAGTGTATTGACTGATGGCGATGGTTCTTTTTCTTTTTTTTTTTTTTCTTTTCTTTTTTTTTTTTTTATCACGACTCATGCTTTTAAGGGGGATGAGAGGAAAACAAATACTCTTCATAAACAAAAGGATTTGACTGAGTTTGTTTCATCGGTTTATTCGGACCTCCGTTAGCTTTGGCTAGAACCATTGCTGCTCTTCCTGGAGTCCACACCCAATGCAATTGTCTCATTAATGCAGTACACATTTACATATAACACACATGAAACCCTATTTGTATTCAGTAACTTTCATCATTAGGCACCTAGAGCTGTTTTGTTAATAAATGTTCTTTCAATTGTTTTTTTTTTTAAATCTAAATTTGTTACGTAGCATGCCTTATGTCAGGGGTCTGCAACCTTTGCTCTACAAGGAACCATTTAACCTCATCTCACCTGGATTAAAGTCTTCCCGAAGCCGAAAAATACCTTCTTAATAAAGACAATACAGTGTAATAAATTCTATACAGTTAAAATTATATAAAATAATGTTTGATTTAATTTGATTTGTTTTATATTGATCATGTACATGGCAACATAAAAACTGTTTGAAATAAAATAGAATAAATTGGCATCAAGAAATAAAACAGTATCTTACATCTTCAAATTCTTACACATCTCAGTTTACATGAACACAATGTTATATGAAGAAGATTTTTTTTTAGTTAATGTATAACTTGAATTTGATAACACATGATCATGTGGTCAACACATGCTAAGTGCTAATTTCTTGCCACACATAAAGCATCGCATATTTAACCTGCACAATGGCAGTTAAATGAATCTGTTCCCACACAATTAAAATCTCTATTTTCTGCCAGAATAGTGTTTGTGTTGGTTTAGTTATCTTACCAGGGATTTAAAATTCAAGATTAGCCACAGGTGCAGGAAAGTTGATGAAGTAGGAAAGTGCTGAGTCATAACACAATGTGATTTATTTTAGGTTAACAAATTGTTATATCTTGATTTTATTTGTAATGAATCATTAATAGCCTCTGTAAAAAAAAACAAAAAAAAAAACTCTTTATTTCAATAGATTTTTTTTAAAGCTTTATGTAGCCACTGCAAAAGAGTCAAAGAGCCTCATGAGGCTCCAGAGCTGCAGGTTGCAGAGTCCTGCCTTATGTTGTATACATGTTCACCAGAACTAAAATACAATCGTTTAAATAAAACCCTTGGCTGTTGAGTTGCAGAATTATTTGTAATAAAAACAAGTAATGAGGCAATAAGTATATATTCCTTACCTTGAACCATAAAAGACAGTTATGCATTTTATTTGCACTGGTTTGGTGTGGACAATGCAGTAGATATCCTGCTGCCTTATTCTGCGCAATTTGCAGTTTGTGTATATGTGATGTGGCAGCGCACGTCCAAACCAAGTGTGATAAAACCAGACTATTGATGACGCTTCCCCTTATATTCAAAGGTAGGAAACCTGATCATTTCACGACTTCCACCCATTCTATTTATTTTTTCAGTGTGTTCAGACCAAGTTAATTTACTATCAAATATTATACTGTACCCAGATGTTTGGTTTCATGTACTTTCATGTTCCACAGCCACATTATTTATACGTAATTTCAGTCTAGCGTCATTTCCTAACAAAAGCATTTGCGTTGAGGTTTGGCCGATACTATAATGGTTTTGTCTTGTGGCCTGTCTGACCAGGCTGTGACTCTGATTGGTGGCTACTTCTCCTTGACATGGTACAATATGATCTAGTGTTGACATAACGGTTAAGGAAGCAGACTGGTAATCTGAGGTTCAAAGGTTCAAATCCAACCTGGGTAAATTTCTTAATCCTAACTGCTTGTGTTGTACGTCGCTTTGGGTAAATGAAATTGTAATCTTGTAAATCATGAAGTGTATATGATTGGTCCTATGCCAAAGTTTGCACATATCTCCACTAATGTAAGCAGAGTGCCACAAAAAAATTAACAAAATGTTTTTTTCCAATTCTTCCTATTCCAAGTTTACAATTCTCTGGAGGAAGGAATTAGGGGCAAGACTGTGATCCTCATGCAGCCACTCGTCCTTAAAGAGATACCGCACACTATTTGAGAACCATTACTCTAAAATGAAAAAAAAAAAAAAAAAGATTAATATACAAGAGCATTAAATCTCCTGTTTGGCAGAATTTGGCAGTTATCTGGATTAGTGATCCTGATCATGGTTCCAGAAATATCTATCCCCACACGATACAGTAAGTCCCAATGTATGGGGTCCTCTTTTCTGATCCTGATTAAACTCGGTGGAGTAATTGAGGAACCAATCTGACATACCGGAGTCAAATATTATAGAGATGGATAATTACGAACCAAGATATAATTTAAAAAAAAGTTTTTTTTAGCTAATAATGAGAGATGTAGGGATTTTTCCATTTTTGAAACTGATCCAGAATCAGAATATTGATCCAGATCCCCTCCAAAATGTAATTGCGTAAGGTGTAGTATCTTTGCATAATTTTTTCAACATCCGTTAAGTACTTTTGATGTAATCCTGCTAACAGACAAATAAATAAATAATCTCAGCCTTTACCCACCAGCCTAACAAAACAAACCCAGCAAATGGATAACACCATTTAAGAATTACAACTATAGTCTGTGTAGGGAACCAAACCACTCCCAGAACTTTAGTTTTGGGATGCTGGCCGTCTCATGCTCAACGCGTTTCCCTTCCCCATCTATTAATTTATTTTATTTTATTTTTAGTTGAAACAACAGCTTGCTTGGTTCGGACGAATCCAGCATAGTGACGTGCGTAACAACCAAAAGGAGCCTGGCCCGTGACCCATGTGGTGAGCCACGAGCCGTTCTCTAATCCAGCTGCGAAGGCCAGAACACCTGGATTGGCTGAAGGGGCTAATCTGTTGAAGCACAACAGAACTCAATGATGGCACGTCCTGCTGTGTTTCTTCAACACAGCACCTGCTGGTTCTACT
This sequence comes from Gouania willdenowi, assembly GCF_900634775.1. NCBI lineage: Eukaryota > Metazoa > Chordata > Actinopteri > Blenniiformes > Gobiesocidae > Gouania > Gouania willdenowi. Next base: position 22,759,920 of record NC_041048.1, on the reverse strand, counting down.
GGACATCATTTTCAAGGTACTTGAACTATCTCTGATCAGCAAGTTTGATCCACTACAGCTCATATACATATTTCCATAACTATACACTTACATACACTCACAACATGTTCCACACACAGTTCATCTCATTCACGTTTGTTCGTTCTCCCCTGTCTGTCTTCCCCTTTGTTTTATGAGCTCTCTTTATGATTTTATTCTTTGATCTTATGATCTTATTATTCAAATATCTATCCTGCATTTTATTCAAATATTTAGTAGACCAGCATTCTCCTAGAATAGTGATTTTATTTGATTACATATAATCTTCACTGTTATTAGCCGAGAAATACATTTTATCATGATTTAATTATTCCATTTTAATTGATATTTTGACTGTTAATTATTGAATTTTGAATAAAAGGTTAAACGTAATCTTTGATTCCTCTGATTCATTAAAACTGTGTATCAAGGTGTAGATGTGCTGTACGATTCTATTTCCCTGGTTCAATATTGGGTTTAGTCTAAAAAAAAACTTAGACATATTTCCTCTTTTTAAGAGGTGGCTCCCCTGGCAAAAGTTGAGTTAATATTAATAATCAGAATGAATATTCTCATTCATATGACCCATTATTAATAACCCTTATCTTCCTACATCTGCTACCACAAAGGAATAATAATTCACATTTAGAAAAAGTGAACAAAGCTTTCGATACAATTCATCCATGAAATCCATTGACATTACTGCTGAAATCAAGTAGAAGCTTCTCCTACAAACGGAGGTGGAAGTAATGCATTACAAGTACTCAGGTTACTGTCATTGAGTTGCTTTAATGGGTTCTTGTACTTTGAGTATATTTCTAAATCAGTCATTTTACTTGTACTTAAGTACGTTTTAAAAGAAGCACAGTAATTCATGAAATTTCTGCACCCCACCGTTACTGAGTAAATTATTATTTTTTTTGTTTTAAAATAATTAACATACATTGTGAAACTACAAAAAATGAAATGACCAGACAACAATCAAATACATCACATCACAGTCTTTTTAGGTTTATACATGAGATGTTTACTGTATGCAAGGGAACCGTGGCAAGATTCATTACCAGATATAAACGTTGGAGGTGAAAGAAGTTTAGGGAACACCTACTAACCATTAGTTAGTTGCTTATTAGCAAAATTAGTAACATATTGACTCTTACTTAGTCATTATTAAGTACTTATCAATGCCTTATTCTGCATGGCCTTATTATACAACCAGTAAACCATTAACTAAGAGATTTCCCTCAATAACCTCAGTATTATTACTTAGAATTACAATCTCAACTTGCTAGGGTTAGGGTTAGGATTAGGGTTAACCCTAACCCTATTAGTGTTAACCCTTATCCTAACCCAAATCCTGTTTGAACTGCAAGACTGCCATTAAGTGTAAAATAAGGCATTAATAAGTACTTATTGATGACTATTTAAGAGCCAATATGTTACAAATGCTCATAAGCAACTAATTAAAGGTGCAGTCTGCAACTCTTATGAAAGTGACTTTTTGTCATATTTGCTAAAGCTGTCACTATGCAAGGACAGCTTTACATGAAACTAGTAGTTTGTGTGAAAAAAAAACAGGCTCATTGATTCCCTGCTGCTCCTGGAGCCTTTGGCAGATTACCAGAATGCACCACGACCGAGCAAAAAGAACCAATCAGAGCCAGGATTGTGTTTGATGGGCTGTCTGACAGCTGTTGCTCACAGGCCCCGCCCCTTTCCCGGGCTGGAGCGCCGTCTTTTTTTTACAGTGTATGGTCTGGAGGAGTAGAAGATGGAATTAGTGACTTTTCTGCTTGAAAGGTTTGAGTTGTAATTGTTACACTAGAACTCTGTGCTGCTGCTAGGTTGGTGTACTGTGTGCACATTGAGAGAGAGAAGCGTTGCAATAATATGCTTTTAACAGAGCACGTTATATTACTGTGATGTTGCTGTCGGGCTATCGTTAGCTTGTTAGCTCCTCTGAGGGAGGGACTTTGGAAAGTTTGGAGGCAGGGCAAGAGAGCAGCGGGGAGGGAGGGGGAGGAAGGGATCTGAGAGTCACAAACTGCACCTTTAATGGTTAATAAGTGTTCCCTAAACTAAACTGTAACATTTACTTTGAGCACTATTTAATTGAGCTACTTTTTACTTGTACCTGAGTATATTATGTATGACTTACTTGTACTTGAGTACAATTTTAATCAGGTAACAGTACTTTTACTTGAGTAGGATGGTAAATGGTATATGGACTTGATTTTATATAGCGCTTTATCACCACACTGAAGCAGTCTCAAAGCTGCACCCAATCACCCAATCACTCTCACATTCACACACCAGTGGGACAGGGCTGCCATGCAAGGCGCTAGTCGACCACTGCGACTGGGACCACTGGAACTTAGGGTTCAGTGTCTTGCCCAAGGACACTTCGACACATAGTCAAGTACTGGAATCGAACCCCCAACCTCTCAATCAGAAGACGAACCACTACCACCTGAGCCACGGTCGCCCACTCTTTTACACCTTTGCCTACAAATGGTTGGTGTGTCATTAGTTCCTGGAGTGCAGTCATTGCTGGAACAGTCATTCACATCAGTGCTTAGAGTAGTTTCAGATCTCAGGGTCTCTGAGTCAAACTTGTAGCCTCACACACGTGATTCTGTGCAGACACGTTATAATATCATCGTGGTTGTATATGTCACACCTAATGACACATCCTTCTGGTGTTTTATTTAATTGTTTTTTTTTTTTTTTTTTTAATGCACCAAAATGTCAATGTCAAGTCTTTTACAGTTTGCGCAAAATGAAACTGAAGCATTTGAAATACAAGAATTTAAATATCAAGTGTAGGCTATGCTTTTGGAACTTTTTTTTTTGTTCTGCACATGCATCTTTATGTGACTTAGCAAGATTGGCTTTGAAGTGTGCACGTATGCAATGACTGTGGCTATAAGTTACTGTAAGATAAGGTACAGCAGGGTTTGCTGCTGGTAAGTGATGTGTGTTGGACCTGTTTGAGGTTAATGTGTTAAATGAATCGGTGTGAACAATTTCGATTTCAAACAACTTTATTCTCGCCCAAAAGGCGACGCAGTGAGTTCACAGTGTGCCAGTCAAAGAAATGCAAAAGCATGAAGGGAGCAGCCACATTTTACACACACTCACAAAATAAAATAAAATATAATAAAATACTCTGAGCAGCACACAGGTTCAAAACTAAATTATGCCAATGAAAGGCAAAACAAACTTTAAAAAGCAAAGCTCGGCTTAATAAATAAAAGGAAAAAAGATTTTTGCCTTAACCCAGAGGACATAAAATGTCCCTCAAACCAAAACTTGCCCATGGGACAAAGAAAGGAATGCAAACGCCTCTGAATAACAAAGCAAAAATTCACACTGAAGAATAATATTTTCCAACATTGTCTTTCTTAAGAAAATAAAATAAACTAAGGAGTGTATGAATGGATCACAGTTTGGGAGCAAAAGTCACATGGTCTTCATTTGGTTTAGTTTTTGTGCCGCTTTGAGGCCAGATATGTCTCAATGTAGTTAAACAACACATCCAGCTCTCCCATGGCCTTGTATAGACCTTTACTCTCCATCTGCAAACAAACACACCGTTCCATTAAGAAAATGTTCAAAGTACAAACAAGAAAGGAAATATAAGAATTCTGAAACAAACTGGGGGAAAAACATGAGCAAACATTTACCTGAATATAGGTAGAGTTCAGGTGTTTGATGTCAAACTGCTTCTTGCAGGAAAAGTAGTTCCTCTGTTGAAGAAAAAAAGTAGCAAAGTGTTACAAACGGGATTTGTGACGTTTGAAAACAGGCTACACAGGATGTTCCTCATCCTCTGCTATGAATGGCATGACTGAATCACTAGTGTGTTTTTTTCAGCTCAGGATTTCAACAGTGTATAGTTGTGTCAGTTTGTAATTGATCATTCATCACTGGTTATTTTCTTCTCATGTGCAACCTCTGCATGCGCATTAACTCTGAATTATGCTTCTTTCCAATATTGGGTTCTGTTGACGGAGTGAAGGGAATAATATGTAAGGTTTCATTTATTCAGAAAACTGTTTTTTCAAGGAATTAGATCTAATTCCCTGAAAAAAAAGTTGTCAGAATAAATGAAACTTTACATTTTATTTCAAAAAAGAAGACAATATGAATTAGCTGCAATTATTGTGAAGGGAATACGTTGGTCAAAAAAATGAATCAAATAAATTTATAGTCTGGAGGAGGTGGAATTACTTCGTGAGCAGAATCTGACCAAAGTAAGGAAAAAACATTATTCAGTGGGAAAAAAAAATATACAAAAAAATGTTCACCTTGCTTGGTTGTGTGGCAGTAAAGGGTGTTCTCTTTAAATAATAATCTGAGATCTGACATATTAGAATAAATAAGATGCTGTACTTTGATATACTATGATAATGTAATAAACACATTTCTTAAGTTCAGAATTTTTTCACTATTTTAAGCAACATGATTTTACTTTTTAATTGATCATCGAACACACAATTGTATTTTGTTCATCACAATTATTCATTCTTTTTTGAAACATGAATGTTGAAGCTTTGAAGGCATATCATTCCCAGCAAATACTAAGTAAATATATACAAATGTGTACTTTTTTAGTTTGTGTACCATAGCCAAGTGTTATTTTTGTTGGTAGAAGGTATGATATTGGGTTTTCTTTTGCCGTGTAAGTTTAGCAACTGATACTCACACATCTGGTGACTTCAATCTTGAGCTCATCAAAGATTTGCTGAATGGACTCCACGGGAAGTTTCAAACCCACGTTGGCCTCTGGCACTCTGGCTATGGCAGTCGGTAAAACCGTGTTCAGGTAAAAATCCAAGATGCTGTTCATGACTTGGCAAGCAAAAGGACTCTAAAGGAAGGAGAGACGAAAACGTCAGCCAGTCCATCACTGGGCAAACATGTTTAAATTCAATTCAAGGGTACCATCTTTATGTTTTTAAAGCAGTTCTAGAATCATTGGTCTGAACCTTGAAAAAAAACCCGGAAACATAGATCTACCGAGGGCTGGTTGATCATGGTTTCAAAAGGCTGCAGTTATTTAAATAGTCCCTTTAGGCTTCAGTTCATATAGAAGATCACAATATACATTATAAATATCTTCCACTGTCAGGGAGGAGTGGGATGACACAAATAGTTTAACACACTTTGGGCTTTAAACAGACAGTTCTCCATAATCTTATTTTTATTTATTTATTTATTTTTATTATTGATTGTCATCCCATGTATAGCCAGAAATCATCACCAGGTCATTGCAATTATGGCTTACATGCTGAAATACAGTAAGCCATCATTGCTGCAAAGCTATATACAGGGAAGACATCACACTGAAAGCCAATCAGAGGCAAGTGCAATTCATGCTGGAGCCCAGTCATTGAGACACTTTCTGTTTCCAAGTGCTGCACTGGTGTCTGATGCAAGGGTTCATTACGGGCACAACTGATCACAGAAAGGCAGGTAGGACGATCCAGTGTCATTGTGACATCTGTGTAGACTAAGGCAACAGAAAACTCTGATAGAAGTTGTGTGTGTGTGGGTGTGTGTGTGTCTGTGTGGGTGTGTGTGTGTGTCTGTGTGTGTGTGTGTGTGTGTGTGTGTGTGTGTGTGTGTGTGTGTGTGTGCGTGGGTGTGTGTGTCTGTGTGGGTGTGTGTGTGTGTGTGTGGGTGTGTATTTGTGGGAATCATTTAGAATCTATTGGGTCATTTTTACTGAGAAAAACGGTTGTGAAAGGAAAACATCATGGTTTAAACATTATTTGTAACACAAAGCAGTGCAAATTGATTCAACATAATAGTTAATATTAAGTTTGATGTAAAAAAGACTACAGTGTGAATGGAAATTTCCACCCCTTATGAACATTTACCATAAATCATTTAAAAGTCTGAAAATGAAAAATACAATTTGCCAAAAATTAAGTTTGATTTATTTATTTATTTTTTCACTATTGCCTAAACACAGTGAGACAACAAATAAGTGACAGTGACATGGTAAAAGCAATAGAAGCCAAAAACCATCAGCAGACATTGTAAAAGTCTGAGATGCAGTGTTAACATTTGGATTTAGTTTTAGTCCAAATTTAGTCATCAGGACGATTTCAGTCATAGCCAACTAAATGACTTCATCTATTGTTGACTAAAATATAGAGCACAAGTTTCTGCATTTTTTTATTATTAGTTTTTTTTAAAGATTCAATTACCATTTATCAACCTGACATGGGATGGTAAGTATTGATGTTTGTAAATACACACAGACATGAGTTCTGAGTGGATTGTGTCCCTCAGTTTTGAGTTTTTAATTAGTAAATTAAATTAGTAAATAGTTTGGTATCAATATTTTTAAAATACTGTTTTTGTTCACATGTATTTTTTTAATTAGTCAAGGTCTAGTCATTGTCAAAAATGTTGTTGACAATGATCATTTTTTGTCGACAAAATTAACAAAATAGTAGTGCTATATAAGTAAAGACTTCGCCATTTAATCACTTATATATATATATATATATATATATATATATATATATATAACATTTTTTACCTTAAAGGAATTCTCCACAGTCCTGTCCAGCAGTGCTGTGTCTAAGTCATCATTGGCCTCCTGCACACAGAGGAAAACAGATGAGTGAGACTGATCCAGACTGAAAAGAGACTAACTGGACAAAGTCCAGCTTATACTCACATAGAAGTCACTGATCAATGAGTAGTCCTCTCGGAGCTTCTTCAGCCTGGGAGGAAAGCTCTCCACAAACCGACAGCACTGGTTATTACACATGGGATTACTGGTGGCCATGTTGAGCAACAACAGGAGCATCAGAGGAGAGAGCAGGAGAGATGGAGGAGTCATACTGGTGGAGTCTTCTGGCCTGGATGTAGAGTTTATACTCGATGGTTTCATCAGCAGTGGGCTCAGCAGAGAGGTGCATGTCTCAGAATGTGAGGTACCCTAAATTTATAGTCACTTTGCTCGAAGTGGGAGGGCGGAGACTTACTGTTAATATGCTTCATACATACTGGGGGTTTTTATTTAAATTGAGAACTTTGGGCTGGTTTTCCCTCCTTTGTGGTTGAAGTTCTTTTGATACATTTCAATAACTTGAAAGGTCATGGACTAAAATATCCGATGCAAGCAGAAAATTTTGACCTAATTTTCAGTTTTTTTCTGATTTTATGCAACAATCACACAGCATGTTGCCACTGTAATCAATATTAAAGACACTATACACAATAACTAAAAAGACTTTAATTATAATGTATTAGGACCAAATCAAGTGTGATGTAACATATAACAATAATGATGCAATAATAACATAAAACTGAAACTGCTTTGATTTTAGTGCAATTTATTAATTATTAACATGCAGATAAAATGTATCTTTATCATCATCATCATTGCTATCAGTGATACAGATCTAATATTGTATTATTGATATATTATAGAGGCAAAATTGCACATCTCAGTCCCATATATCTTCTCCATCTGCCAAATTCAAATGTTTTTTTATGTCTATGCTTATGTCTATGTTTATATCTAATGTTGTTAGTGTATATGATATAATCACATTGTTACATAAAGTAAGCTGCTCTACTTGTGGTTTGATGACGCCCACACACACACACACATACACGCAAACACACACACATACGCAAAGGAAGACTAGAGTAAATATAGCAAGCTTGCAGTTTCTGATCTGTTTCCGTGTGACTCTGACATATTGAGGTTTGTGAATGAGTCGGTGGGATTAATATGCGGAAAAGTCAATGACAGCACTTCACAAACTATTTGTTTTCCAGGGAATCTCCTTTACCGACACACTATGTGTCCTTGTCAAACGTATGCGTCATTCATTCACGTTGGGCAACCTTGGCTTTTTCAAAATGTCCCGGAAAAAAAGTTCAAGTGACTGCATGGTCTAAATGTTACAAAATCTGCAAACAAACAGCAAGATAGTTGATTGAGCCAAAGTTCATATACTGTGTGTTTCTTTAACAGAAAATCCTCTACAAAACACAAACAAAGCTTTAGGAATAGATTGCATCAGATTCGGTTTAAACTTTTATGAAGAACATAAAGTGCCAATATAATAATATTTACACATTGCCTCATGTGTTAAATGTATAAAGACAGTATATATATATAATATGACCACCCTGAGTTAGTGTAGTAGTAGTAGTAGTAGTAGTAGTAGTAGTAGACCAAATTTTAAAGGTCTCGGTCTTGTCTCGGACTCGGGATTTTTCCTCAAGACCGTTCGAGACCAGCACTAATTCCTGCTATTTTTAAACTTTTTTATAATGTGATAATAACACGGAGAAGAACAGGATAAAACAATCCTTTATTCATTCTTTAATACACCCCGTTTAATGACCACAACCTTGCTTAATGTGACTGAGTGACGTGTGTGACACACTCACACACACATGCAGGAGAGAGAGGCGGGAGCTAAACATGTCCGTTTACTTGGTTGTGAAATTTGGTTTCACGAACCACAAATAATGCATTTGTAAAAGCTCAGCAAAGGGGAAACACTCTGCGCTTTTTTCCAGGCACATTTTTTGTCTGTCAAATGTATTAAAAAGAAACTAAAAATGAAAGAGAGAATGTTATATATCTGTTGAACCTTGTCATAATTTTATTTATTTATATATTTTTAAAAAAAAAAAAAAAAAGATGTTTATGGTCTTGGTCTCGGCTTGTCTTGGTCTTGGTCTTGACTCGGTCTCGACTCCCGAAAGTCTTGGCCTTGTCTTGGTCTCGGTGCATTCTTGTCTTGGGCAAGTCTTGGTCTCGGATCGTGTGGTCTTGAACACAACACTACCCTAAGTGTCAATTACGGTGGTCATTAATTCGTGCAGTAAGATGACAATTAATTGAATTTAAATGATTTTAATTACACATTCACATTACATTTGAAGGCCTAATTGTGTTTTTTTGTTGTTGGCTAACTGCTCATAAAATACTGTTGTTGATATTAGGCCTGATTTTAGCTAAAATTCACTGTTTGGTGCTACAATAGAATGTGTATAGAGGATGTAAGGCACATTTGTCAACTCATGGCCCGGGGGCCAAATTTGGCCCTTAAGAGCATCTAAATTGGCCTGCAGGAGGAAGTTATTGTGTGGATCACCAACTAATTCTGTCGTAGATTTCTAAGTTCCTCCAAATACACGAATTAAATGAAATTCTACAATGTTTGCAGGGCTCACAGTTTTCTCATGCTTATTATCACATGATGGCAGTCGTTTTGAATCTTACAATAGTGTGAAAACCCTCAATTTTTAAACAATCCTGCAATTTTCCTCAAATTATCATACAAATTTCCCCAAATTAATTAAAAATTGATAACAAAATCAAGGAAATGAAAAAGAAGATCCTAAAGAGATCCTGAAGAGATATCTGTCACTTATTGGTTGGATATTATTGGTGTCTTACATTTCATTTATACGTGGAAGTGTAAACTAGGGCACAATAATGTTGAAATTACTTGTTTTCTACTGTCTGTGGCCAACTTGATATCAAACTGGTTCGCATTAAGCCCCTGAACTAAAATGAGTTAGACACCAAACTGTTTTTATAGTCTGTTTTTAAAATTTTAATATCCTGCCAGAATCAATTCCGTGAAATACTCATTTACGGCGCTAACTTCCTGTATACATTCTTTTTATTTAAGAATTCTTCCATTCTTTTGTGTTCTGGTCCGGTTTCACAAGCTATCGATGGAATTTTGTTCATAATGTACATTGGAGAATGTGTGTTTAGAATGAAAATAAATAAGCTATTCTATTCTATTCAGTCAATAAAGTTAATCAATAAAGCTATCACTGAGTCATGCAATAACAACATGATTTTCCACTATTACCCATCCATGTAAAGGCTATACACGTTGACTCTTTCAAGGAGAAAAACCCAAATTACATGACTGAGCCACCCTTTTGCGATCATTTTTGCAGTGCAATCTACTGCGGCATTGTGTTACCCACAAAGACATGGTTATGTATATATTATGGGAGGTTTTGAGTCAGCAGTAGGTTCTTCATGGGAAATCCTTACCATGTCTGTATGAGAATCAAGGCAGACAATGAGCTTTTTGGGTAAATATAGGTTAAAACCTTGAAGGGTGCATGACTATACGTTCAAAGCAGTGTGTCGACTATTACTCATCTCATCTGTCAGGCGACTGTCACAACCCAGTGTGATTTGGGCATTTTTCTGTCATGTCTGTTGTCAATCTTGAGCTAGTTTCTTTTTCTGTTTAGTTGCATTTTAACTGTTGGCATCACGGGGACTATTCAATCACGAGCAAATGTCTCATCACTCTTGTGATGTTTTTTCCTGGTTTTCCACCAGTCTGTTGTACCAGTAAAACAAACCACATAACACTTTGAGGTGAACATAAGGTTATCAAGTCTTTAAAGTTAATCACATTGTCAGAAAAAGGTAATCAAACGTTCATCAGCAAAGGTAACAGACAGCATGTTGGGGTGTGATGACTACTATTATGTAATAATGAGTTCGGATGAAAGTCATTACCTCCCATTGACCTTTTGGCTTTTTCTGCCTCACAGGGTGAGCAGCGGCCGAATGTGTTATGTCCAGTTTGTGCGATCCACACTTATATGGGTATGATGAGGAGCCTCAGGAGGAGCGATCAGTTGTTCGTCTCCTCGGCCAATTTCCGCAAGGGAAAGCCTGTTACTAAGCAACGCCTGTCACACTGGGTGGTGGAGGCTATTGCTTTGGCTTACTTGTGTCAGGGTCTGGAGCCGCCTACGGATCTGCGTGCACACTCAACTCGGGGTCTTCACATCCTGGGCTTTGTTCAGGGGAGTGTCTGCTCAGGAAATCTGTGCGGCGGCGAGTGGGACCTTTCCCCTCATGTTTGTCCGCTTTTACAAGCTGGACATATCCGCCCCGTGAGTGGCACGGTTGGTTTTACTGTCCTGATGTGATCAGACTTCTGCCCTGGAGGCTGGTACCTCTCGATGTCTGCACTACGGGAGTTTCTATATCCCATAGTGAGACATCTCACAAAATATTATGACATAGAACTTTAGGTTATGTATATAACCCTGGTTCTATGAGTAATATGAGTGAGATGTCTCACCAGACTACCCTTCTTGCTCGAACAAGGAGAAGAGGTGCATTTTTTGAATGGTGCACGTCTGTCCGTGTCCTCTTTTTATAGGATGTGGGTGACCCCGTAGCGGACGGATGCGCTTTACCTGCCAATCAGGATTGGCAGATTCAAATAAATGCTTCTGAGAAATGCAGACAGCGGTTGCATCCCATAGTGAGACATCTCACTCATATTACTATAAAATTGGGGTTATATACATAACCGATAGTTATGTGTCTCTTGGTCTGCAGCTTGTTGAAGGTTGCTAATAAATGCAATCAATAGTACCGGTAATTGCCGCCAACAGAAGTTCTCAGAGATGAGCTCTTTTTAATGTATGCATGCAAACCATTCCTGAAGGTTTACCATGTGTCACACACATTAAGTGAACTGTGGATTGGAGCAAACCTTTAGGAATAAGAATAACTTCTCATACAGGTTGCATGTGAGGATGTTTTTGCTCAACTTTATACTAACACATTTTTAGACCCACAGTGAAATTCACCGGTCGCTGGAAGCAGGAGAAAGTGCATAAAGAAATGATGTTATACATTTTTTCTTAAAAAAAAAAAAAAAAAAAAAAAAAAAAATATTTCAAATTTAATCAGTAACTGTTGTTGTGATTGTGTAAATTTAAGAGATTTTAAGCAGTTTCTGATGTTAGGTATTGGAGCGTGTGCCCGTCAGCTGACCCCCTGAAACAGTACCACAAGTTAAACTTCCCCATGTTGACGTATGAATAATATGAAATAATTACACTGGTATAAGCCAAGTTCAAATGTTCTCTCTGCTTTTTGTGGTTTCAGTGCATTTTTTGCATAATATATTACATTACAATCTTTACAACCCTTTCCCCTTGCATCACATTTTTAGTTTGCATCTGTTTCTACCTGTATGTAGGAACCTGACTGAGATTCTTTAACAAGTTGACATTTTGGGCTTTGTGTAACATTCACAGAGTGTTTGTTGGTGTTCATAGGATTTAAAAAGCTACATTTATATGTCAATATATACTCCCTATGTACAAGCTTTGACTATTGTTTAGATATTTTCTGACATTGGCTTGGATGGTATGCAGAGCACTCAGTGGGGAATGCTCAGTCAGCAGTATGTGGAATCTAGAAGGCCTTAAAACCAAAGCTGTTGAAAACACAGTCATACGTTACCAACTGAGAAAACCACTAAACATGCAGATGTTTGACTGTTTAATTTGCAGGCAAAACCTGATCTTGTAATCATTTATTTTTCGTATTCGTAGGATAAGCATGAATCAGATGTTTAGGGCGATACTGCCAACCATTATGGTTACTTTTGGTGCTGCTCTGCATTGTATGCTTCCTCAATAAGACTTCAAAACACAAACCAAACATCAAAATCTTAATCGATATTTTAAATATGAATTATTAATACAATCAATTGCATTGAGTGTTGCGATCAGTTTGCAATATTATATTCTGTAATATGATAGCAATAAACTGTTCCATGTTTTCACTTATCGGCATTTTGAGTTATTTTTGTTCCTCAGTTTGGCTGACGGTGATGTTCGTTGAGAATCACTGCAATGTTTTCAGTTAAATTAAATTCACCTCTATTTATATAGTGCAAATTCCAGAAAAAACCCAACAAATCCACATGAACATGCATGAGCTACAGTGGGAAAAAAACTCCCTTTTAACAGGTAGAAATCTCCAGCAGAACCAGGTTCAGAGGTGGCGGCCATCTGCTTTGACTGGTTGGGGTTAGTGGACAAAAGGACCAACAGAACAGGTTAGAGAGATAGAACATCAGAGTGTCCTAGACTAGTTGAGCCGTGAACCACAGATCCAGCATCTCAACACCTGAAACAGAACAGAGAGAAATGGGTGATGAGAAGGCACAGATTGCAGAAAAACATGATACACTATTAGCTATTAGTCTGCCTGCATGGAAACACCTGGTGCTAGACTATGTGTGAGTGGAATGAGAAAGAGTATGGGGTGGACATCAGTGTAAATGGTGTGTAAGCATTGAGATGGGTATACAATGAGGGTCAGAAGTAGGAGTGTGACGATATCTCGATACGGCGACATATCACGATATTTTTTCACACGATCGATTATCAATATGCTCACGCTAAGTATCAATTTTTTATTTATATATTTATTTATTTGTTTTTTGGATTTAAGAGTTTTTTTTTTTTCTCAAACCCTTTTCTGCTTTTTCACTAAATGTGCAGGTACGTCTTCACAGAAATGTTGTCACTGTTTGTTGAAGGAACCAATATATTGTTTACTGGAATATTGCAGTATAATGGTGTCACTGGTGAGAAAGACCCTATTGTTTGTTTACAGAAAGCACTATTGGAGATACTTATTCGTTTACATTGGTATGTTGACACTTATTTACAGAAATGTTGCACTAAAATAGTGTCACTGTTCATAGGACACTTTTTCAGAGATAGAAAATAAAAATAGTATTTTTTCACTTAATCTTTTTTCTTCTTCTTATGTCATAGATCATCGTAGATTGATTTCTGACCAACATATTGATAATCGCAGTATCGTCATATTGTAAGCTTTGTATCGCGTATCGTATCGTGAGGTACCCAGTGGTTCCCACCCCTAGTTAGAAGTGGGGGATTAGCTACAACCCTGTCACAACTGTGTCTTTTTGGACAGCGCCCATTGTAACCCATTATGCAGCCCATATGTGTAGATGGTGAATTGTGTTTGAATATAATGTTATACTATGTAATCTTAGTTTTTAGTTCCTATTTTTAGGTTTAGGGTTTTGTTCTTAGTAGTTAACGCTAATAAATGGTACAGTATATGCTTTAGCAAATAAGTAGGATTTGAGTTTAGCTTTAAAGGTAGAGAGAGTAGCAGCCTCCCATACTAAGACTGGGAGCTTTTTCCAATGGTTTGAGGTATATATAACTATATGTAAATTTGAGTATTTTTTTTAGGATGCTGAGGTTGGCACATCATAATTTTTAACTAATCTTGAACTAACAGAGGAGTTTTCTGTGCTTTTAAATATTTATTTTTAAAATCTGCCTACCGCCAATTGCTTTAAATAAATGTCCTTTATTTATATTAAGGAAAGTAGGCAACTTTAGAAAAGAGTTCCATTGGTCTGACCCAGTGACTCATAAAAGATGGACAGTTTTGTAGACTGATCAGATGGATGCCAAATTTGAACACTTTGTACAGCACATCTACATCTACATTTCCTTTAAATCCATGAGCTATTCTCTACTTCACTGTACCACTAGTCATTTATGGAGAATCATTTAATTAAATTGTGACAAAGTGTAATACTGTTACTGGAGCTGATGTCCTAAATTACTCAACATTACTTCCCCAGAAACATCTTGAGCTGAGCTCACAGAAAGAAAAGTACATTTTACTGTAACCTGAAACTCAACATAAATAGATGTGATGTGATGTGATGTGATGTGATATAATTGCTTTTTTAAAATTTCTATATTTGTGCATGTGCAAGCACAAATGACCTTTTAACTTGTGAAATATAAGAATGCACAGTCAACTCTTTAAATCTTTTTAACAATAGAAAATTGTACAATAACATAATCTTAGAATCATGCAATTTTTTTTTTTTTACTTTTGCAAGTTAACGTACTTTAACACGATAGCTTTAATCTGAAGATTCTGGTTATGTTTTATGGTCCTTAATGTATGTCTGCTCGGATGCCTAAAGCTCCTTCTGTTGATACTTTTACTGTTGTTTGTGTGTTTTTATTTGGCTGCATTGGTTGGCTGAGGAGATGCAGATGGAAATGAGTTATTGATATGTCACTATATTATTATATGTTCAATAGTGTGTATTGTCTTTCTTTTTTTAATCCAGAAATCACTACATTTCTGCCACCTCAAGCTTTCTGTTCAGATATCCTCATCATTTTAAATAGAACTCTACCAGAATGCTTGATTAAAGTGCACATGAGCGATTATGTGCATATGCGCAATTAACTTTTTTTTGTCTGGTGTAAATTTAATTTGTGTAAGTAGTGCTTGTTGTGACATTTAACATTTTCCCATGGTCATTTCAGCATGAATGCTGAATTAGCGAAAAGAAAAAAAAATGAGTTTGGTTCCTCACTGCAGTTATAATTTGAGTTTCGGCTGTTCTTTTTTTTCTGCCATACGCAAGACCACAGAAACAGAGTGTGAGGTCAAATGTTTGTGATCAATATTTTAGCTGAAATCCACAGAATTTACTTTAAAATCAATTTCATACTGATAACACTTGATCCATCAAATTTATTTAGGTTTTCTTTTTTTTATTTGTCTGCTTTTGCTTCTTTCTAGGAACTTTTGCTTTTTTATATAGATGAAATGTTCTCAGTGATGTGAATTAAGGCCCATCGACTCCAGTTCTTTTGTTCACAGGGTACTTTTAAGCTTCTTATGCTAATGTGACACCCTGAGCATTCCCAAACTCTCACCAAAATTTGCACGCACCTCAGGCCTGATGAAAAATGTTATAATTTGGCGCAATATAAAAAAATGTGTGCACAGCGCGCATTACAAACGCAAAAAATGTAATGGAACTGCACGACCGGCAGGTTTGACCGATAAGTGCAAAATTTGCCACATGTCTTCTTGACCCGAAGATGAGCAAAAAGTAACATTATGACCACACCCAAAACCAAACAGGAAGTCAGCCATCTTGGGTCAAAGGTCAAAAATGGCATTTCGCCCTGGATACACATTTGTGTGAACTCGTCCGAGGAGCTTCATCCGATTCTCTTCAAACTTGGCCAGAACACTTAAGACCCACTGAAGATTGAAAGTCGTCAAAGATGGCTGACTTCCTGTTTGGTTTTGGGGGTGGTCATGATGTAACATTCATATGAATCAGGCAAACCTGCTGGTTGTGCTGTTCCATCGCATTTTTGGTGTCTATAATGCGCCGTGCATCTTAAGGGGATCAACTGGTGTGGAATAATAATAAATACAAGAACAATAGGTTCCTACGGCCATTCATGGCCCTCGGACCCTAATAATACCCAAGAAGAGCAATTACAGGATTAAAGGAGCGGAGAGAGATGTCTTTAAAGAATATTGTAGCTTCTAAAAACGGACACAGGCTAAGACCTCCTGGACCCATCTATTGTGTGTTGGAGGGGCGGCTCGCTTCCATTTAAGGAGAATGGCACGTCTGGCCAGGAAAGTAGTAAATATGAGATGTTTTGTTGCAGAGGACAAGCCAGGAGTCAGTGACAGGCCAAAAAGTGCAGTCAGTAGATCAGGGGGAATGGGAGTAATGAGGATTTGGCTGAGAGTTTCAAATATGTCAGACCAGAATTTTTTCAGCCCAGGACAGGTCCAAAACATATGTACGTGATTGGCCTGGGTTTGGTTACAACTATTGCACGCACTGATTTTACCTGGGAATATCTCAGCCAGATTCTCAACTCAACTCAATTTTATTTACATTATAAAGTGCAAATTACAACAAAGTCATCTCAGCGCACTGAACAAAATATAGAGTTCATAGTAAGAAAGAAAGAAAGAACCCAACAACATTCACATGAACAAGCATTTAGCGACAGTGGGAGGAAAAAACTCCCTCTTTTTATGGGAAGAAATGTCCAGCAGAACCAGGTTCAGAGGTGACAGCCATCCACTTTGACTGGTTGGGGTTAGTGAACAGAAGGGTGAACAGAATGGGATAGAAGCCATCCAAATATCCCAGACGAGTTGAGTCATGAACCAATGGTCCATCCAAGTGTCCCAGATTGAATGAGTCATGAACCATTGATCAAGTCCATCTGAGTGGCCGACAACAGCCGATGAAACGACAAACATTTAGTAAAATGCGCAGCATATTCAGAAACGCTGCACATTCCAAAGCAAATGCAAACTTCCAAAACATATGCAAGTGCACGTAAGTGAGTATGTACATATGTGAAATTAACTTTTTTCCTGGTGTAAATTTCAGTTGTGTAAGTAGCGCTTGTTGTGACATTTAACAATTTCCCATGGTCATTTCAGCATGAATGCTGAATTAGCGAAAGGAAAAAAAATGAGTTTGGTTCCTCACTGCAGTTAGAATTTGAGTTTCGGCTGTTCTTTTTTTTCTGCCATACGCAAGACTACAGAAACAGAGTGTGAGGTCAAATGTTTGTGATCAATATTTTAGCTGATATCCACAGGATTTACTTTAAAATCAATTTCATACTGATAACACTTGATCCATCAACTTTATTTAGGTTTTCTTTTTTTTTTTAAATTTGTCTGCTTTTGCTTCTTTCTAGGAACTTTTGCTTTTTTAAATAGATGAAATGTTCTCAGTGATGTGAATTAAGGCCCATCGACTCCAGTTCTTTTGTTCACAGGGCACTTAAGCTTCTTCCACGGTCCAACAGCTTATAAATTTGGTGTATTCTCTGAGATGACTGTAAATAAATGTGTGGGTGTGTTTGAGGGTGTGATACCGATTAACTTGATACCTGAATGTTCTTGATGGCACTGACTTTGGAAAAAAAAAATCAGAAAATGTGAAGATTGAACTTTTTTCGCTGGTCAGCTCAAAGTGTTCTTGGTTTTACTTTCATTTAGAGGCTATAGTTTCATTATGAACCAGGAATTATGAGGAGAGATTTGTCTAACAAATATTCACAAATATATCTGCAATTTTCACACATATTTTTTAGATTTCCACTTCTGTTTTTCAGATTCACAAATATATATTGTGTAACACTGTTTCAACTGTGAGCAATATGCTGTACACGTGTTTTAGAATATGTGTGTGTGTATCATGGTTGGAGTAAATTATAATTGTAATTGCGTAATTGATAATTAATTACAATTATGGCGTAATTAGGGTTCGAAGGCCAGAATGAACAGAAAGACCCTGTTGTATTTGCTCTTTTTATTCTTTATTATTCTTATTATTATTCCAGTTTCCCTTTGATTGCTAATTTGACACCCTGAGCATTCCCAAACTCTCACCAAAATTTGCACGCACCTCAGGTCTGATGAAAAATGTTATAATTTGGCGCAATATAAAAAAATGCGTGCACAGCGCGCATTACAAACGCAAAAAATGTAATGGAACGGTGATCTCGGCACATTTTTGTGGTCACAACCTGGGAATTTACAAGTTCGTACCATTGTTAATGTACGTACGTTTTACTTTCTCTTGCTTCGGTCTTCCGTCGTTGCTATTAGAGTGTGTAAACCCTATTATCGGAACATGCGCGCTGACGTTGACGGCAGCGCGGATTGATGGAAATGGAAGAGGAAATAGTGCCGATTAAAACTGGAGGTATGAATTTTTTTTGTGGGCGGTTTTGTGATGTAAATGAATCAAGCTTTCAAACGCATATCTTTTTTTCTATTAAAAACGCACAGTTTTGTGGCCCCGGAAACTAACCGGGACTACTTTCTTGACCAACTTCAAACGGCCAGAACTCGGACCAGGGAGGTGACCACTGAGTGAGACGATGTGTATGCACTATAGTGCTGGTGAGGATTGCATACAACGTCATGTCTTAAATAGGCGAACTATCCCTTTAAGTTCTAATGATTAAAATGTCACTATACTATGCTACAGATTTACATAGAGTAATATTTATCAGAATTGTTACGGCTGGTGCCTCATGGCCTCTCAGCCTGTCCTTCCTCCTTTCTCCTAACACACCTGACTCACATTAGTAATCAGGTAGGAGCGGGAGGAGGAGCTGTATAAAGGGCTAAGAGGACCAGAAGGAAGGAGGCGCAACAACTGACCAGGAGCAGACATGTGGGGAGAGTTCTTCTTAAGTTTGTTGTTTTAGTTTGGACTGGAGATTTCTGGTAGTCCTGTTTTTTGTATGTTTTTGTAGTTTAGAGGGTGGACGCTGGGACGATGGCCCTGTATAGGGTTGGCCCAGTGTCCCCCCTACTTTTGTTCAGTTTGGCCAGGGTCTCCAGTCCCTTTTAGTTTGTTCTGTTGATACTTTTAGAATTTTGTTAATAAATGCTTTTGATAGATCTTTGATTTCTGTGTGGCGTCTTGTTTATCCTAGAGGGGCTCGTAACAAGAATAAAGTACAATTGTAGTTCTAATCACATTTTATGTTTTTTTTAATATTAGTATTTAAGACACTTTGATAAGAACTACTGTATATTGTTAATATAGGCTATATTTCAATAAAAGGATGTACCTTGGCTCAAATACGGTTCAAAAACACTGGCCTACATAGTATTTGACCGAGCTATTATACATTATAGGTAGGGATGTAACGATTCACTCAACTCCCGATACGATTCGATTCACGATACTGGGTTCACAATACGATTCTCTCACGATTTATTTTACAAAATGGGACTGTAGACAAATTTTTTTTTTTGGGAAAAAAACTAGAAAATACAGTACTATTTTCCTTTTATTTTTCATTGTCAAAAGAATTCCTTGATAAACTATTCAAAACAATGCAATTTAACTAAAAATAAACCTTGAATGAAATAAACAAAGGAATAATACAAATGAAAATGAAGCCTATTAATTTAAATTCTGGTTCTATAATAAACAATGCAAAACTGCATAATAGTTCTTTTTCTTTTTAAAAGTGCAACTGAAAATGTATTTTGTGCCTTAACAATTGGACTTACAAAAAAAAAAAACCAGTCATTTTACTGTATTTAGGGCAGATATTTGTTTGAACCAGCAGAGGGCGCTGGTAACCCAGTGGTCGGTTGGCATGCAGATATCTTGCAGTGAAGAAGAGATGCTATGCTAGCAGACAGAGCTAATAGAAAAACGTGACTTTTACAGCGATATTTGTGTAATATTACAGAAATTCTTTCGGTGCTAAAGGGGTAAGTAATCATTTATGAATATGTTTAAGAGTAGAAGGCGGCCAGAAAGAAAGTATTAGCAGATTTCACCCGCCGCCAACGCTGGTTAAAAAAAGTACTGCGATTCATTTTTCACAGCATCGATGTGAACCTTGATACCTATGAATCGATTTTTAACTGCCTTACGATTAATCGTTACATCCCTAATTATAGGGGGACATAAACTTAAAAAAGTAACAGAGGAAATAAAGAGAATCAGATACAGTAAAGAGGGCATTATGGGGAAAACACCTAGGTAAGGTAGATAAAGTGGGGCGATGAGTTTATGTGAATTAGCAGGGCACATAATCAAGAGAGACGAGAGTGAAAAAGAAAAGCAGAGGTTTACCATCTATAAAGAGAACAGCAACAGAAACACAAAAAGTATCCAATGAAGCTGATGTTTTGGGCTTTGAAAAGTTTGGTGTACTAAATTTATTAACCACATCACTGTCTATCTTTTCATGTTATTACAGTATGTTTTGTCCATTCTGTTGGCAACATATCGAGACAATTCAGGTCTTCTGTGGCTCACGTGATGCAAATGTGCAGTGTTTGACTGGAGCTGAAGACAACAGTGAGTGGATTCTATTAAATGTATTTACATTAACAAGTTAATTAATATTGAATAGTAATTTGCAGTAACAGTTACAGTTCAGACTTTATGTAACATGGTTTGTGTTCATGTGTTTAGTACAGGATGACCTCCATGAATGCTGAGAAAAGTGGGATACTCATACAATCAGGCCTGTCCACCAGTCTTGTTGTGCATCTAGTAAACCAGATGTCATGTACAGGTTTGTTTTTAATATAAAGTTTCACATTTCTATTCTACCTTTAAAATAATTGAGTTTCCTTTTCAGTCGCCTTTTCAATGCTTTTCTTAATGATGAAAGATTCTGTCCTAATCTATTCAATCTATTTATTGCCATACTTTAGAACAATTGAAATAATCAGAGGATTGGCAGACAATTTATTTTAAAAACTGATATTACAAACATTGCAAATCAAAATGTCAAGTATATACTTCATAACAGAATGGCATTACTCCTAACACTTCTCAGAAAAAAATATTGCTATGAGTCACTTTCAGTGTAACTCAGACTTATATGGAAGCCAGTTTCCACCACTAAAAAAAAAAATCACCAAGGAAAGTCATAATCATGGGAAACAAAGTCATAATTATGAGAAAGAAAGTCATAATTATGAGAAAGAAAGTCATAATCATGGGAAACAAAGTCATAATTATGAGAAAGAAAGTCATAATTATGAGAAAGAAAGTCATAATTATGAGTTAGTATGTAACTGTAACTGATGTGGTTGAAGTAGCACAGTTTATTGAACAACACATGGAGATTTCTGGTCAGTGCCATGGGTACAGATGGATGTACCAAAAACGTTTCTATCTCATAATTATGACTTTACTAACTCATAATTATGACTTTACTAACTCATAATTATGACTTTCTTTCTCATAATTATCAGAATCAGAATCAACTTTATTGACCAAGTAATGTATTGAATACACACGAGGAATTTGTCTTGGTGAACTGTGCTCTCTCTGATAGTGTAAACATTAAATAATAACAATCAACTAGAATAAAGAAAGAAAGAAAGAAAGAAAGAAAGAAAGAAACTCATAATTATGACTTTCTAACTCATAATTATGACTTTCCTTGGTGATCTTTTATTTTTTTAGTGGTGGAAACGGGCTTCCATAAACTTACTCTCAACCACTAGAATAAAAAAAAAAAGAAAAGTTAAATATAACCAATGTGCATCTTTACCTGTCAGGTTTAGTGGAACCGACTGTGGCTTTTCAATTTCACCGTACGGGCTGGAGCCATTTTCTGTTGTGTCAGTGCACAGTCCTTGTGGAGATCACCATTATTTGAGGAAGTAGTACAGAGACAAAGTGGTCTAACAATGAAAAACATGACTGGTTTATAATAAAATCAGTATCCAGCTTTCAGAGAACTTATAGAGACATGGATACGTTATGATTTAGACATGACACATGTAATACACAAGATCAATTATCATTGTATACATATAACAACATTTTGTTGGTGAAAAGCAGCAATAGACAAGACTCAATACAGCATTATTACCGGTATATTATAGGAAGAATGTGTGACTTTCTTTTTGATCCACTAGATGTCGCCCTTGAGCTCCAGCTTGAAGCAAATAAACTGCTGTTTGGTTACACCTAGTAAAGTTGATGTTTTTAGACCAAAAAATAACACTGAATCAATGCACACAATATTTTATATTGAATTATTCTGAATCCAGCAATAACAAACACTTGATTTTACTCCTTTTGATTCTATTATACCTGTACATCCATGTCTGTCTTGTACTATTTGTATCTTTCATATAAAACCAAATTTGCAAAAAGTATTTGTGTATGTGTGGCATTGTCTGACATAGAGTTAAGATACAAATTTGAGGGGGAAAGAAAACATTTTTTTTTTTTAACACTGAAAACACAATACTACATCTGAAATGCAAATTCTAATGCCAGGCCAAGCACAAGCAAAGGATAACTAACCATCATGCACACTTGTCTAAGAAAATGTTACTGCAGGGAAATGTGTTCGTATGCACACTTGTTTAAGCTGTTTCCTATAATTGATCTTAATTATTGGAAATGTGTCACTGTTCTAGTTTCTCTGGAGTCGTATATGAATGTGTGTATGTTTTGCATGAGATTATTTTTGTGTGCGATATATAAATACTTTGTTATCTGTGTGATAAATCTAAATGATGAAAAACAATCACATTGCTTTCTAAAGCAATAACAGAGCTGCAATGCAGCAACAGTCATTAAACATGAATAACATGGAAAGAAAAGAAAATGCTGCTGAGGATAGTGCATGAATGGGCAAATAATTAGAATATAAATCTAAACACTTTGTATCAATGTAAGACAAAAAACTAAACTTGAACTTTCCGCTGGCCAATAGTATATCGTACATTGATAATATTTGTTTTATGCTACAATCGTAAAAATCAGTGCAGAACAAAGCCTGGCGAGTCGAGTATGCTAAAGTTCATGTCTCTTTGAAAGGCATTGTATGTTTTGGAAACAGGTAATTTATTAGTGTTTGCACAGGTTCTCCCACACTGAAAACGCAATGACCTCTGGAAAACCAGCTTTAGTCTTGGGTGAGAGGTGTGTGGAAACAGAGGAAGTCTGTCGCTTTGACACTGCTTATCCCATCAATTTTACAAAAGTGCTCGGATACGTGCATCATTCCCGGGTAGAGTCCTAATCCTAATCGAGGGGACGGCCCTTGCTTCCACACTGCTGCTCTTATCGGTTTTTAAAAGTGCTCGGATCGGCCGAAATCAGCATCAGCGGAAAACTTTGGACACCTCCTCGAGTCCGAATATGTGTAATATTAATAATATGAACGCTGTTAAAACACTAGCGATCTCTGGAATAACATTACAAACACTGTTAGGTTGGAAATATCAACAGAGTGGACAAGCTTGTTTACGTTTATAACCCTCTCGACCTATGATCCCCCAAGGTCAGAGTGTTTCAGAGTGTGAAAAGACTTATGTACAGTTTTTTTGTGCGAAAGCAATAACAAGAGTCTGTGATTAGGCAAGGACAATCGCTATGGTAATCAGCTGTTGGAATTCCACACCCCAAACCCAGACCCTGCTCTGCTTTCCAGTGGGAGATCACACTGTTTAATAAAATTCTGAACTCCTCTTAGCAGTCACCAACACTTGATTCTTTACTTGAAGAGGCTTTACATCCTTTATGCATCACACACAAACTGGTTGTAACCTTCCAGGTATTTATACGCTTTTACATCAGCCATCACTGTTTGTTTACGAAGTAGTTCACAATGTCTGGATAACAAACAGTAACAGGTAACTGGACGAGTCTTACAGATGGGCTTCATATGGGAAAATATTACCTCAGATCAACTATAGTTTCTGATATTTTTGCCTGTTAACATTGTGCAGAGTGTCACCGTAGCGCACAGCTGCTAACCCCTCATGATGATGACCATAGGTGTGGCCATTGGGGTGGTGAGTTCAAGTGAATACTATCTATTGTTTCTGGTGTGTGTGCTTTCTTCTTTCTGGACCAGTTTCCTTGGACCAGCCTTTGGAAACAGCTTGGCAACCTGCCTAAAAAAGGAGGCCTGGACCAGAGACCGCTGCATGTCTCTGAAGGTGGGAGTAGCCAAGCCCAGCGGTTGCCCAATGGAGTTGAGAGAAGCTGGGGCTGGCTGTCAGTGGAGGTGGGAGGAGCCAGGCTGATCTGTGACAAAAGATGAGGCAAACTCATATTCCTTGTTCCTAGTGGGTAAGCAATGGCCACAAATCCTAGAATGTCATTATTGACATCATGGTCTTCCCTAGATTTTGCAGCATCCAGGCATCACAAGCAGAACGGACATGTCTTAAAGGTACATACACTGACATGTCAGGGGGATAAAGGTTATGTGAGCAGTGTGGAGGAAATGAAAGGATGACTAAACCATTGTTTTTGGCAAAGTCAAGATCATGCACTGAGAGATGCAACACTAGGGCTGGGCAATATATCGAGATTAAAGAAATATATAATTTTTTTATTTTGCCAATACAGAAAAAAATTAATGAAAAAAAATATATATATATACATATATATATATATAGCAAGCCGTTCAGGAAATTAAATATATATATAAAAGTCTGAATAATTATTTATATGTGTATTTATATATCTATATATATGAAAGACTTTATATATATATATATCCTCCCGTATTAGTATAATCCTGTAAATATCCAGTATTATAAGTAGTAATAACTAAAATATACATAAATAAAAACATTCATCAGCCTTACTAAACTGAAAGCTGTCACTAGCCTTGTGAGAACAGCCACCTGAAGTGGCCTGGGTGGCAGTTCTCGTAAGATTAGATTATTGTCGACAGCGGCAACAAACCCGGAAACAACTAAGAAGAGAGTAAGATTAGTAACTGAGATTTTAACATCTCCCACAGCGGAAGAAACGAAGTGAGTCACCATGAAAAATCAGCCAATCACAAGCGTCACAAATATTCTCCTTTCAAAAAGTATTTAATAATGTAAATTCTGCAACAAATCTGTCTAATAAGTCATTAGTGAATACCAGAAAACCACATGAGTGAGGAGAATAAATGAAAAGAAAATATGTATTGAAAATAAAATATAAATGTTTAACTTGAAGACAAGCAACGTGAAATTAGCAGTAAATATGCAAAGTGTTGACTTGTATATAAAATGAACACATGTGCTTCATATACCCATTTATGTTTTCATTTAGGCTGCATTATAATGTAGGAATTAGGGCTGGGGGATATATCGAGATTCAAGACATATCAAGTACAATATCGCATATATCAATATACTGTATATACGTGTGTATATATATATATATATATATATATATATATATATATATATTATAGCTTATTTTGTATCAAAACAAAATGATTTTAGGAGTCACTGCTTTTACTTCTCAGACCAGCATGTAAAGTATGGTTAGATGGATTTCTGAGTGCGTACTAACCCAAAACATCCCCTAAACAAGCCACACTACAGAACTCACTCACACATGCTGTCCCTTACAGGAGAAAAAGCCAAAAGTGGCACATATTGTACAGCTGTTTAATAAATATGCCTGTGTGGCATTTTGCATCAGCAAATTTAACCAAGAATTCTGTTTCGGGTCAGACTTTATTTGAAATAAAATTGTCAAGATTTATATTGTATATCACCATTTTGAGAAAATATATTAAGAAACAAGTTTTAGTCCATATTGCCCAGCCCTAATAGGAATGTTCACAGCATTTCAATGTCAACACAGGTGTACCTAACAGATACTAATCACCTAATTGTATTTAGTAAGTGGTTGACAAGTGGGTATTTTATATTTCTTGTACACCTGTCTTAAAATATAAGGGACACTGGAGGTTGGACAGGGTGGTGAGAAGGCTCGTACAGGGTGCCAGAAAATTTGCCATATTTTAAAATCCAAAACTTGACAGGTATGAGCATAACCCTCACCAGGTTGTTGAACATGCCAACATCCTCCCTGTTAAAGCTCATAGCACGTGCGTCTGTTGATAGGATGGAATAATTACTGGATAATTGATATACCTGATGATAGCCGCCCCATTTGGGTTAATATGGAACAAACTTCTTTAAAAATATCACTTCGCTCTTTGGTTTGCCCTCAACTCCCTTTAACTGCTTCCAACTTCACCTCAAACCCAGTGAACACAAACTCCATTAGAATATGGATTGAAATGCGGAAAAGCCTCGACCTCCATAGAGCCTCAGACCTCTCCCCCATTGTGAACAACCATCTTTTTCTACCCTCTTACTCCGATTAAACCTTTAAGTCTTGGTGTGACAAAGGGATAACTACACTTAAAGATCTATATGATCAAGGGACATTTATGTCTTTTACTGACATTAATTATTTTTTATTTACCTAAATCCCACCTATTTTGTTTTTTTCAGATAAGGCATTTTATTTGTAACCAGGACCCATAATTCCCCAGTCGCCCCCCTGAAACCATTGATGACTCATTACTGGCTCTTGACCCTGAAAAGAAATCTCCAGCATTTGCAGTCTAATCAACTCTTTCAGTGACAGCCCAGTTTTGGGCCCCAAGGAGTCTTGGGAGCAGGAGCTAAGAACCCTTACCTGAAGATTACTGGCAACAGGTCCTAAAGTTGGCGGCACTCCTCCTCAATCTGCATCTTGCAAAATAAACTTCTACAGTACATAGAGTCCATTACACTAACTTGAAACTGTCTCGGATCTACCCCAGTGTAGCCAACTCTTGTAATAGGTGGAAGCAATCTCCAGCTGACCACTCCCACATGTTTTTTTCTGTCCCAGACTTGCCACATTTTGGTCTGATATTTTTATGTCTCTTAGTGCAGCATACAACACATCTCTTAGCCCTGTTTGGTACCTCCTTACAGCCTACAACTTCCAAACCGTGCTGACTGTCCTTGCCTTCTCCACCCTGCTGGCCAGGCGTCTCATTCAGCTTAACTGGGAACACACTCACCCTCCATCCCACCAGTGGTGTGGATTAAAGAGCTTTTACTGTCAATTAGAGCGGAGAAGCAAAGATTTTTCCTTAATGGCTCATTAAAGTCATTTGAAAATACTTGGAGACCTCTCCTAAATCATACTGACTGATGCTAATGACTGACTGACCCCCCCCCCTTTTTTTTTTTGCTTTATTCATTTATTTTGAATTTCTCATGTATTGTTTAAATGTACAGGTACGTTGTATTATTGATATGCCCTTGACTGTTATGCACTGAAAACTGCTCTCCCATGGGTGATACGGGAGTGTGGGCGGGAGGGATTTTGGAGGGAAACAAAAAACAAAATTAAGTTATTTTTTTTTTCTGCGTTACACTGTATTGTGTTGTTACCTGTGAAACTGCTTCCAATAAAAAAAGAGTTACAAAAATAATAATTTCAAAAAACCCTGTGAAACTTTGAGTTTTATTTATCAACATAGAGCATTGTTGTTTTGCTTTTGTTGTTGTGTCATGTAGTGTTGTGTTCAAGACCACACTATCCGAGACCAAGACTTGCCCGAGACCAGAATGCACCGAGATCAAGTCAAGACCAAGACCATAAACATTTTTTTTTCAATTTAAAAAAATCTATAAATAAATAAAACTATGACAAGGTTCGACAGTTAAATAACATTCTCTCTTTAATTTTAGTTTATTTTAAATACATTTGACGGACAAAAAAGGTTCCTGCAAAAAATGAACTAAAATATTAAAACTACTACTGCTACTGATAAATTCACAATTATTCTACATATTTGAAAATAAGATTTTTACGTCAGCTGAATGTACAGCAAGGGTTTAAAAGTATTTCTGCCACGAAATAATGATTCTCGATTCTGATTCTTTGAGTTGTGCAGGTCAACAGGTCACAGATTTCACAAGATAATTTTTTAGTTTGAAAAAGCCTTTACACAGGTTATTTTTATTAATTCACTTAGTTGAAATATTTTAATTTGGTTGCTGTAATGTAACTAGGATATTCAATTACAAAAGTTTCCAAATGTATCTGTAAATGTGAAACTTGCTGAAATAAAACTACAAACAAGTTGGCATCAGTGTAAAAAGCAAAGAGCTACAGGTAGATGTGAAACTAAATAAAACAAACTCAAACCCTGGAACAGTCATGTGACAAATCAATCAATAGTTCTTGTTGAGAATTATTATTATTATTCTGGATACAGTGGAAACAGAAACTATAAAAAATAGTTATATTGTGAACCTATTTATATTGTAGGGAACATATTATGTTCAAAGGTAAAAAATTATTTTTGTTTTTAAAAAAAAGACAGCCGAATTGTAGATAATACTTTAATTTACTTACTCACTCATGTAGTTTGGAGCTTTATGTTCTGTTTTGCGCAGTTTGGTTGTTTTTCTGATTGGTGCTACAATCGCTATGGAGTTTGGTTATCAACGTTTCAAACATTTCACGGAACACACACACAGTATTCATTTATTTGCTATAAAAATATACTAAATGAGTAAAGTGAAACACAAAAAGTGTACAAAGACAACTGAAAGAATAAAAAATGTACAAAGACAACTGAAAGAATAAAAAATGTACAAAGACAACTGAAAGAATAAAAAATACATCCAAAAAAATATACATTACAGAAAACTACAATGCGGGTGCACTGAGGAGATGGATGTAGACACACACACACAATATATACAATAGAAATACACTAAATGTGTAAAATAAAACAAAAAACTAAACAATATTTATACAAAAAGTACACACGATTACAACAGAAATGCATAAAAATACACACAATTCAATATTTATTCAAAAACTACACAAAATGACAACAGAATCACACTACAATGGCAACAAAAAAACTATAACTAAGCAAAAATACAACAGAAAGATACACATAATGACTCCAAAAAACATACATTACAGAAAAATACACCAAACAAAAAAATATAAAAGTGAGTTTAAAAAAAACAACAAACCATAGAATTAAACCAGGGAAATCACACACGATATTTTATTTTGCACCCGCAAATAAACCCTACAGAGTATGTACAGCTCTTTGTACATCCAACCTTCAAACACATACTCATTTGCCCATAATTAACTCTACTTAAGCTCCCACATGAATGCATACTTCCGACGGGCACTGTACTAGTATACATAAATGTAATTCGAGTCTAAAGCCACAAAAAAACACCACTTTAAAAAGAAAATAGACTAATATAAGACCTCTTTACAGTTATTTGAGTCATTCTGCACTAGTGCAACTTGCGGCGATGACGCGCTGGTGACGACATAATCTAAGATGGCGGCGGCCCGGACGACAGCCGACACTATTCAATAAAAGCCTTAAAAGACATGGATATAATGAAAAGAGTGGATGGATGGAGGAATAAACATGCAGACTTTCACACGAACACACACAGACTTAATAAACACACACGGACCTCGGTAAACACGGTAAACGGTACAGGCTTTACCGGCGTGCAGGCACTAGGACCCAGAGGCGGAGTAAATGCGTCCCCATACTGCTAATATCACCAAGTTTACCATTTTACCTGTTGTTAGAGCTACTATCTTTACCAGGGAGCTAATATTTATTCCTGGTGAGTGTTTTCTGGAGTTTTACTGGTGATTAGTTCATATCTCCCTTGTGCTCCACGTTCCAAACTGAAACCGTAGCCACACACACGAATGTGTCATACACGTCATTCAGTCACATTAAGGAAGGTTACGGTCATTATACAGGGTGTATTAAAGAATGAATAAAGAATTGTTTTATCCCGTTCTTCTCCGTGTTATTATCACATTATAAAAAAGTTTAAAAATAGCAGGATTTAGTGCTGGTCGCGAACGGT
Organism: Gouania willdenowi; assembly: GCF_900634775.1. NCBI lineage: Eukaryota > Metazoa > Chordata > Actinopteri > Blenniiformes > Gobiesocidae > Gouania > Gouania willdenowi. The sequence continues at coordinate 22,730,006 of NC_041048.1, read as the reverse complement.
CCTGAGTCCAGGCAGCCCGAGTCCGAGACAAGACCAAGACCTTTAAAATTTGGTCTCGAGACCAAGACCGGTCTCAACTACTACAACACTAGGTCTAGGTCAATGATTCAACTGAATTGTTCATAATTAATGAGTAAATTGATTGATAACCTTATTTATTTAAACTACTGTGGTTTCTCCCAGTCTGTGTAAAACTAAAACCTTCCCTTTAATACAGTGTGACTATAGAAGGTGATTTTATGTCTGTCTAAAATAATACAGTGAGCAGGTTACACGTATTCTATCATTTTCTGTCTTTATTTGCATGTTTGGTGTTGAAGTAATCAAAAGTAATCAGTTATATTACTTTAATATAGTGATACTTAGAGTAAGTTACTCATTCTATTTTTTAACAGGTAACTTGTAATTGTACCAAATTACTTTTTAAAAGTAACCCTCCCATCACTGTGTATAGGTCCCACCCCTAATATATATATTAGGGGTGGGACTTGATTTAAAAAAATAATCTAATTAACTTGGATCTTTGTAATTAATAATTTAAATTAATCACATTTTAAGTGCATAACTATATTTGCAAAAATACAGTAAACTCAAACAATTTTAATGTCACAATTGTGGAAAAATTTAACAAATCTAAGTAAAAGTGCCATTTCAATTACATTATGTACTTTTCACAGCAGTGTTGGCTTGAAATGGTAAAAAAAACACAAAAAAAAAACTAATTAACAGTGTTTTTTTTTTTAATTCAAGTAAAATTTGAAATATAAATGGTCAATTGGCCTAAATCTCTTTAGAACTCCAAGTACTAAATAACAGTAGATAAACATTCGAGTGCAAAAAATAACACCCATCAGCCCCACAACACCTTCTTATCCTTCAGCTCAGACAAACTAGCCAGTTAACATTATCAGAGCTCAAGGAAGATATTTTTTGTCACTATGTGACCTGAAAGTGAGAACAGCCTCACACATGGGACAGAAGTGGCAGGTCTCGTCAGAAAGTTGTGGGCCAGGACAGACAGCTGTGGGTGGGTCCCTGCTGGACTGGACCACCACTGTAGAGGGCAGTTTGTTTCACTGATGATGGATTCAGCTTTGTACAAAGTCAGGGCCCTGTTACACAGGGCTTCCTCATCTGAATCAGAGTCTGAAGACAAGGAAGAGAAATGGAGGATCTTTTTCCTTGCTTGCTCCTGTGTGGTGGTGGTATCTTTACGCCGTTCCTGCAGCAGAGCTTCAAGGCTGGTCCAAACCTCTTCTCTCTCTCCTCTTGAACGACACTTTAAATCCTTAAAGCATGGGTTGAGCACAGTAACCATCTTGAGCCATTTACAGTTGAGAGTAGCAACACGTTGGGACCAGCTCTGATGGAGTTAACATGACCAGCTTGTGCTTCTGTCTAAAGCAGCAACAACAGCCTCTTGATTCTTCAGTAGACAAGTGATCATTTGAAGCGTTGAATTCCACCTTGTGGAAACATCCAGTATAAATGTCTCTCTTGCTTGTCTCAGTCTTGTTTGTTCCTGTTGTAGTTCCTCTGTATTAGCAGAGCTGTGTTTAAAGTGACCCACTATCTTGCTACATTTTGCTAAATCTCACTAAACCTACTATTGGCAAGGCTAACAGTGATAGTTCTCTGTAAGATGTGAGCATCTAAACATAGTGTCCATGAAAGGCACGAGCCAACCACTGGGAGCAATTTAGGGTTCAGTGTCTTGCTCAAGGACACTTTGAACCCCCAACTTCTCAAACCGAAAATGGCCAATTTACCACTTTAGTCATGGTCGCCCCATATACCCATACACACAGACAGGACCGTGTGTGCTATAAGATAAATGAATAGGTTGAAGTCCCATTAAATGTTATATAATGTTTAGAGGTATGTTAAATAAACCAAGTATCACATGTAACGGCAGTTCCATTACATTAACTGTATGGAAAGTCCTTGGCACATGCTCTCTGCCTTCATGTGTGATCGGTGCTCTCAAAAGACAAAATGCCATTCGATGTTTTGTGACAAGTCTTTACCCAATCAGAGACAAGTTGCTGAGTCGTCACTTGGGAAACTGCTGATGTGGTGTTCCTAACAGAAGGTGGTCTTAGGTCAAAGTCCCTCAGTGACTCTGTTTGAACATACCTCGCGTTTAGGAATGGGACACTCAGAGTTTCCCTCATTTGAGCCCCAACATACTCAGAGTTTGAATATAACCCGTTTTATGGAATAGGACTCAGGTGTTGCTCTCCCTTCTTTTAAAAGCTGTCGTTTTTCCTCAAAAGAAAGTTTCTCTATTGTCTCTACCACTGTCACCCTGCCGGTAGTATTATATTCTGCCCACTAGCTAGAGAACGGAGCAGCAGCGGCCAAGCTGTATCAATCAATCAATCAATCAATCAATCAATCAATCAATCAATCAATCAATCAATCAATCAATCAATCTTTATTTGTATAGCGCCAAATCATAACCAATGGTATCTCAAGGCACTTTACAGTAAAGCAGTCTTAAGGACGGACTCTTCATTTTATGGATACACACATATGCATATATACGTATATACACATACATATGTATCCCACACCCAACATGAATTCATCATGGCGGCAAGGAAAACCTTCTGTTAAACAGATGAACAGCCATCCACGTTATGCTGTGTTGGGTGTGTGCAGAGGAAAGGGTGGAGACAGAGCCGCTGAGACTCTGTAACTCCACACTAAGGATCCCACGGACCTGCAAGACAAAAGCCAGAAGGAGTACAGGAGCAAACACACAAGGGAAGAAGCAGACATAGAGGGAGTGTTTGAGAGAGGAATGGGACCCTCTCCGGTCCCTCTCTAGCCTAAATGACCTCTCTCTTAACGCCCTCTCCAACCTGTCTCCAACCGAGAATGCCAGACCCCCCCCTCCCGGCAGTCTATGCCTATTGCATCTTAATTATGAGCTATGTATCAATTCACTAATGCACTCTGAACATATGTATAGCATTTAGCATAGCATGGTTACGTCCAAAGGCAGTGAAGAAAGCTGCCTGTTTACGCAAATGGTTGTCTTCTTGGGGAAATGACTGCGCATGAGCAAACACATAAAAACACACTATGGGGCCAGAGGCAGAGCAGCAATGTGCTTTTGGGAGAGGGCGTGGCCTCCTCCTGCAATACAGCAGAGTGAGACTGTGCCGTACCAGGAAATAGTGATGTTTAGTCATTTAGGCTATGAAAAGCAAAAAATACTGACACTTTCAAACTTATAGGTACTGTGGGCTATCGGAAATGGAAAAATAAATAATTTATAATTATAATATAAATTAAAAAAAAATTAAGAAAATCAAAATATCAATTCACTCTTGGGTAGGCACTGGAGGGTAGCACTTGAAGTCTTATACATAAGGCTGACATTACTCTGTCAATGTCTGTCATTACCATGAATAAGGTGTCATTAAGTGTCGTTTGCTAAATTATGACACCTTTAGAGCTATGTTGGCACTTATCCTGCAGCCTTCTGCCAGAAATATTTATATTTTACTAAAACATGATTTGTTTTTGTCTTTAAACCTAAAAAGAAGAGTTTTAAAAAGACTGAATGGTTATAACTTACAACACATCCATTCATTTTCTGACCCGCTAACTTACAGCACAGTGCAGATAAAATAATACAGAATAAATTAGTTAATAAGTTCCCTGGATGACGACAACATTTTAACAGCAGGCAGAGATCATTCACATTGTACTGTGATATTGTTTCTTTTTTTAGGATTTAAATGAAACATGATGCTGGAGTTAACATTAGGGATGCACTGAAATGAATTTTTTTGGCTGAAACCGAAACACCGAAAAAAATGATTAGGCAAAAATATTCATCGTATTGCATTTTTGGCTCTGAATGTGTACTAATCACTTTCATTAAAACATTGCTATTGTATACTATAATATTAATGCTTCAAAAAGTAAATCAATTAAAAACATGAAAATATTATTTTTAGCACTGACATTCCAAAAAATGCAAAATATAAAATAAAAAGTTAAACCAACGCAACAGACAGAACGTGAAAAGTGGTCACTAGCGTCGTAAAACTGAACGTTTCACCTTACGTAATTATTTTTTATTTTTATAGTTCATATAAAACGTTAAGATAGCCATTATGTTTGCATTGTTCACAAATAAAAATAAAAAAAATAGACAGTGTATCTTGAAAAGTTTTTTTAAAAAAAAGTTTTTACGTAAAGTTGCGTGACGTCGTAGCCATGGAAACGAGTTGGATGCGGCATTTAAATTCACCTGCTGAACTTCAACGTTCTTAACGAGCAGCGAGAGACGTTGAGAGGAGAGCTGTGAGCATCTGTGAGCACATTTGAGCTGAGAAAGGAGAGAAAAACTCTACAAAACACTGATAAAAGTCATCCGTAGACCTCTACACGACCAGAAGAAGAAGTTCAGAACCAAGACCAGAACTTCAGAAAAAGGACTTATAAGAGGACGAGACCAGAAAAGTGAACCATGGCCCTGCGCATGGCTCACGGTAAGACACGTTTTAATTATTCTCAGCTGATAGGCCTTATTTCATCATTTTAGCACTGAAAAGTTAAACATATATTATGATTTATAATCTATAGGTCTGTCTAAATCAGGTTCTGGGCCTGAGACGTTTATATTTTATATTATAGGCCGAGCGTTAGTGAGCGTTTGGGCTGTTCCGACTGTTTTGCAGAGGTGTAATTATTTATTTAAAAAAAAACAAAAAGTAGATTTATTTAAGTCCTGTACTGACTGAGGTAGATTTAATCAAAAATTGGTACTTTACCTCATAAAAAATTAAAAGTTTCACTTCATATTTTTCTAGATAAAATTGATACTGAACTATTTGTTTTGGTTTGTTTTGAAGCAGCCAATGAGGTGGGTGAAATGTAGTTACCATGGATGCTGTTTGCATTGTTTATGCTTGAATATTTACTTCATTTATTTACATAGATACATACTTTATTTCCTACATTGATTACTTTCTTAAAATGTCTCCGTATTTAAATTTAAATGGCTTATTTTTCACCCTCTTATTTCATTTCTTTTTCAAAATCCTCCTGTGGACAAGTGTTACAAATTAGCTCACGTTAAAACAATTAAAAATTGTCCAATGTCCTTGTGCTGTCAAATCAAAATAGAAAATAAATAATCAATAAATCAATAAATAAAATCCTTTTTAAAAAATAGCAGTGCTAAGCATTCATGAGAGTGATACAGTCATCACTGCACAAATTAAATGTTTATTTATGTTTTGTCTGTATTTGTTGTCAAAGTTTATCACTTTAGCTATGAATGTTTTAATCTTCCAAAAAATAAACAAATACATTTGTTATTTTTGCTTTATTGTTATAATCATTGCCCTCCTGAAGGAAGGATAAACTAAACTTTATAAGGGGAATTAAAATGAATTGAATTGTTTATTTTTGATTATGCAAACAAAATAATTAAAATGGGGGAAAAAAGAGCATAAATTTGAACATAAAACATCAAATACAGAAGTGTAACTTATAAACTCCTACTCCTTCTTCTAATCAAAACTAATGAATCACAATGACAATCTTCATTGCACTAAGATAGCATAAATGTAATATATATATACAGTATGTATAAAAGTGCATAGAATGTACATCACAAAATATCATCCCAAGTTGCCCATTAAGCCCTTGAAAAATAAATAAAAAAATATAAGATAATAATAATAATAATAATAATAATAATACAATATACAAAAACAATAGAACAATAGTGTGTATATATATATATATATATATATATATATATATATATATATATACTCTTAACACTCAATGCTACCCAACATCTCCCTCCTCCATGTACCTCTTAAAAATTGTTGTTGTACCTTCTATTGAAATGTTTAATATTTGGACTCTGCTTTAACTTCATGGTGAACCTGTTAAATAGTGTCAACGCACTAACTGAAACAACAAAAACTTTGCCTAGTTTTACAAATTGAAGGTAATTTAATGTACATTTTCCCCTCATTATTGCTGAATAACTCCTGCATTTTCATCGCTAATTGTTTTTTTGATTTTTTTAGCTTTTAGTCTAGCTGTCTAACATTCTGCAAACAACAACAAAAATATTTGGTGTTTCTGTATGTGAGACCGTAAAACAGTTTAAATGTACATCTAAAGGAAGGTCCAAACATGTTTCAGTTAAAAAAGAGCTTTGAAAACTTTTACATTTATTTACAATGTTATGAAATAAATATGTTTAAATATCGCTGTTCGCTAAACATTTTTTTTTGTTGTTTATTTCAGGTATGGGTCAGCCCAAGGGTTGGGTCTCTGGCTGGGCCGAACCCGAGGGTTGGGTCGCAGGCTGGGCCGAACCCGAGGGTTGGGTCGCTGGCTGGGCCGAACCCGAGGGTTGGGTCTCTGGCTGGGCCGAACCCGAGGGTTGGGTCGCTGGCTGGGCCGAACCCGAGGGTTGGGTCTCTGGCTGGGCCGAACCCGAGGGTTGGGTCGCTGGCTGGGCCGAACCCGAGGGTTGGGTCGCTGGCTGGGCCGAACCCGAGGGTTGGGTCGCAGGCTGGGCCGAACCCGAGGGTTGGGTCTCTGGCTGGGCCGAACCCGAGGGTTGGGTCTCTGGCTGGGCCGAACCCGAGGGTTGGGTCGCAGGCTGGGCCGAGCCCGAGGGTTGGGTCTCTGGCTGGGCCGAACCCGAGGGTCGGGTCTCTGGCTGGGCCGAACCCGAGGGTCGGGCCGCAGGCTGGGCCGAGCCCGAGGGTCGTGTCGCAGGCTGGGCCGAACCCGAGGGTCCGGTCGCAGGCTGGGCCGAGCCCGAGGGTTCTGTCCCAGGCCGGGCCGACCCTCCGGTTTTGTTTCCACCCTGGACAGACCCTCGCTGGTCTGACCCTCCGGGCTCGGATCCAGGCTTAAATCCAGGCTGGACCGACCCTCGCTGGGCTGACCCTCTGGGTTTGGACCCAGGCTGGGCCACAGGTAAGTGTTGAGAAACCTCCATCGTTCGGCTCTGACTGTCGGTGTGAGTCTGTTACCAAGAGGCCTTGGTGAGGTGACAGTTCTGACTCATCTTAGAGTCTTCTGTTTCTTGTTTTTCTAGATGAGTACCTTGTTTAAACGTGTCTTAAACAGCTAGTCCTTGCATCTGGCTGGATTAGCTTAGCCTTTGATTACATTCACGCCAAGGCTTGTGTTTATAATATCACCCTTTTGTAAATAGTTAATTTAGGTGATTAATCACAGCTGGCTTTTGTGTCTTGCGGGGCTTCTGATGTCCCGGGCAACGTCTGGCACCTGGACCTTTTTAGATTGTAGATTTAATTTTTTGTTTCTTTATGACGGGCCACAGTGGGCGTAATTCTCCCGTCACTCTCGTAAACAGGTAAGTATGTTTAGGTTATAGTTAGGTTGTTAAGAGTTTAGAGATTATGTTTTTATTCCCAGCATGTTAGAGACACAAGAGGCATCAGCAGAGGATGAAGACGAAGGACGACTTCAATCAATCAAAACGATGTAAGTAAAACCTCTCATTTACGCAGAAAGACACTCAACACTTTTTTTGTTGTAAAAATGCTGCCATTGGTAAAAAAAAAGAAACAGATGTTCGTTTACACTAAAACCTGTAAATTGTCCACCACAGTGTCCCACAATCAGCCCCAGGAGACGCCAGCAGAGGAAAGAAACAATATTAACCAAAACAATGTAAGCAAAACCTCTCATTTACACAGAAAGACACTGATCACATGTTTAATGTATAAATAGACGTCACATTTTTTCTAACTCCTGTAAAATGTCGGAGAGGAACGCCAACATCCACTGATGGAGGAGGAGAAAGATGGCGGACGGGAGCACCAGCATCTACCAGTGGAGGAGAATAAATACTATTATTAACCAAAACAATGTAAGTAAAACCTCTCGTTTACACAGAAACACACTTCACACGTTTAATGTAAAAAATGACATTACTTTATCATTATGCCTGTAAAATGTTGGACTTGACCACCAGAATTCACTGATTGAGAACAAGGAAGATGGAAGACTACCATCATCTACCAGTGGAGGAGGAGGAGGAGAAAAATGCGGGAGCACCAGCATCCAAAAGTGTCCCATAATCAGCCCCAGGAGGAGATATCAGCAGAGGAAAGAAAGACTATTAACCAAAACAATGTAAGTAAAACCTTTTATTTACACAGAAAGACAATGAACTTTTTTTTATTGTAAAAATGTTGTCATTGGTAAAAAAATAAATAAATGAGAAATAGATGTTTCTTTACACTAAAACCTGTAAATTGTCCACCACAGTGTCCAACAATCAGCCCCAGGAGGAGACGCCAGCAGAGGAAAGAAACAATATTAACCAAAACAATGTAAGTAAAATCTCTCATTTACACAGAAAGACACTCACATAGTTAATGTATGAATAGACGTCACGTTTTACTAACGCCTATAAAATGTCGGAGAGGAACGCCAACATCCAATGATGGAGGAGAAGAAAGATGGAGGACGGGAGCACCAGCATCTACCAATGGAGGAGAAGAAATACTTTTATTAACCAAAACAATGTAAGTAAAACCTCTCGTTTACACAGAAAGACACTTCACACGTTTATTGTAAAAATTGACTTTCTAATAATGCTTGTAAAATGTTGTACTTGACCTCCACAATCCACTGATAGAGAACAAGGAAGATGGAAGACTACCATCATCTACCAATGGAGGAGCAGGAGAAAAATGGGGGAGCACCAGCATCCAAAAGTGTCCAATAATCAGCCACAGGAGGAGAGGCCAGCAGAGGAAAGAAAGACTATTAACCAAAACAATGTAAGTAAAACCTCTCATTTACAGAGAAACACACTTCACACGTTTAATGTAAAAAATGACATTACTTTATCATAATGCCTGTAAAATGTTGGACTTGACCACCAGAATTCACTGATTGAGAACAAGGAAGATGGAAGACTACCATCATCTACCAGTGGAGGAGGAGGAGGAGAAAAATGCGGGAGCACCAGCATCCAAAAGTGTCCCATAATCAGCCCCAGGAGGAGATATCAGCAGAGGAAAGAAAGACTAATAACCAAAACAATGTAAGTATAACCTTTTATTTACACAGAAAGACAATGAACTTTTTTTTATTGTAAAAATGTTGTCATTGGTAAAAAAATAAATAAATGAGAAATAGATGTTTGTTTACAGTAAAACCTGTAAATTGTCCACCACAGTGTCCCACAATCAGCCACAGGAGGAGACGCCAGCAGAGGAAAGAAACAATATTAACCAAAACAATGTAAGTAAAACCTCTCATTTACACAGAAACACACTTCACACGTTTAATGTAAAAAATGACATTACTTTATCATAATGCCTGTAAAATGTCAGAGAGGAACGCCATCATCCACTGATGGAGGAGAAGAAAGATGGAGGACGGGAGCACCAGCATCTACCAATGGAGGAGAATAAATAATTTTATTAACCAAAACAATGTAAGTAAAACCTCTCGTTTACACAGAAAGACACTGGACACGTTTATTGTAAAAATTGACTTTCTAATAATGCTTGTAAAATGTTGTACTTGACCTCCACAATCCACTGATAGAGAACAAGGAAGATGGAAGACTACCATCATCTACCAATGGAGGAGCAGGAGAAAAATGGGGGAGCACCAGCATCCAAAAGTGTCCCATAATCAGCCACAGGAGGAGATATCAGCAGAGGAAAGAAACAATATTAACCAAAACAATGTAAGTAAAACCTCTCATTTACACAGAAAGATACTGATCACATATTTAATGTATAAATAGACGTCACGGTTTCCTAACACCTGTAAAATGTTGGACTTGACCACCAGCATCCACTGATGGAGGAGAAGAAAGATGGAGGACGGGAGCACACAAACATCTGCACAAGACGGAGATGAAGAAAGACTTCTATCAATCAACCAAAAACAATGTAAGTAAAGCCTCTTGTTTGAACACACATTTAATATAAAAATAGATGTTAATTACTGTACTAGTGTCTGTAAAATGTCTTGTGTGTGATTACAGATTCACTTCAGAGGAGAATCAGACTGTTCCAGATGTTCATCACCACAGCACAGAATGAGACAGCAGTAGTAGTAGTAGTGTTTACTCTGACTGCTTTCATTTCAACTATAAATAAATAAAAAATAATATCTTAAGAAATCAAACTTGGTGAAATGCTTTGTGTGCTTTCTAGTGTTGTGTTCAAGACCACATTATCTGAGACCAAGACTTGCCCGAGACCAGAATGCACCGAGACCAAGTCAAGACCAAGACCATAAACATGTTTTTTTCAATTTAAAAAAATCTATAAATAAATAAAACTATGACAAGGTTCGACAGTTAAATAACATTCTCTCTTTAATTTTAGTTTATTTTAAATACATTTGACGGACAAAAAAGGTTCCTTCAAAAAATGAACTAAAATATTAAAACTACTACTGCTACTGATAAATTCACAATTATTCTACATATTTGAAAACAGGATTTTTATGTCAGCTGAATGTACAGCAAGTGTTTAAAAGTATTTCTGCCAAGAAATAATGATTCTCGATTCTGATTCTTTGAGTTGTGCAGGTCAACAGGTCACAGATTTCACGAGATAATTTTTTAGTTTGAAAAAGCCTTTACACAGGTTATTTTTATTAATTCACTTAGTTGATATAGTTGAATTTGGTTACTGTAATGTAACTAGGATATTCAATTAACAAAGGTTTCCAACTGTAACTGTAAAAGTGAAACTTTCTGAAATAAAACTACAAACAAGTTGTCATCAGTCTAAAAAACAAAGAGCTACAGGTAGATGTGAAACTAAATAATTGTTGATAATTATTATAATTATTCTGGATACAGTGGAAACAGAAACTATAAAAAATAATTATATTGTGAACCTGTTTATATTGCTTCAAATGCTTCAGAGTCAGAGACGAGACCGAGACCTTTAAAATTTGGTCTCAAGACCGGTCTCGACTACCACAACACTAGTGTCATGTATCTTTTTGATTGTGTAACTCATTTTAAAAGTATTATGCTTCTGACCACTAGAGGACAACAATGAGCTCAAATGGCTTCTTTAAAAAGAAAACAGTTCGTTTGAAAAGTGATTTTATTGTTCTTTACAGCATGCTAAACATAGAAAAGTTAAACTGACCTTCCACTTTAGTTAAATACACATTGTACAGCAAAAAAATACATAAATATTCCAAACCCAACACAATCTACATTATTTAGCGTTGAAATAAATATATAATTAAAATTATTAATAATCTATTTATTGAAAAAACTAAACAAAAACAAAAAAACAATTTAAAAGTTCAATAAGTTAAAGTTAAATAACAAAATAAAAAGTGGCACACACATGCAGTTCAGGGGTTGAAATCAGGATCAAGGTTGTGTTTTCTGTCCCAGTCCGTCCAGCCAGTCCAGCACAGTGCCCAGTTCTCCCACTGCCTTCACAGCTGCTTGGTTTATCTGGAGCTGAAAGAAAGCAAGAAAAAACATGTTTATTAATGAGCAAATATGTAGAAGCAAGTAAGTCACCCAGAAACATCCACAAATACATAACTTTGTCCTGTAGAGTATCTCAGGAACACTTATGTATGCTTAAGGAACAGTTTATAAAGACCATTACGATGCATAGATTCCACTTTTTCCTTCATATTTCTTATATTATCAGACACATATTTTTTAAAACAATCAAACAAACAAAAAATGCCTGCTTGAGGATGCAGCTTTGCTTTACTTTACTTTACTTTTATACTAATTAGAGTATACATTCAACAGTTACCTTTAGATTATTATATCATCTGCAACATTTACAACAACATTCATTTTCCTTGTGATATGTAAAATTATGAAAACCAATATCGCTCCTTACTGCTCATAATGCAGAAGTCTACATCACTACAATATCAATACATCATTTAAGGCACTTGTCAAACTCAAGGCCAGGGGCCAAATCTGATGCTCTAAAGGGCCGTAGCCTGAGAAAACAGCGATAACATTAATCATTACGAACATTGAAAAGAACAAAATAATTCACTTGTAGTTATCTGAGTCATTTAAAATAATCAAATTCAATGAAACTTTGACATATTTGCTGGGGCTCGCTATCTTCATGTCATATATCATCACTTGACTGCCGTAATTTTTAATCACGATCAATAATCGCAATTGTCAAACGAACGCTCCAGTCATTTAAAATCCTGCCAGTTCTTACAAACAATCCCACAAAATTGCTCTAAATTACAGAGAAGTTGTTCACAAAATAAAGTTTATTTTGAAGTGAAGACCATGCAGGGACTGATATCTGTCATTTATTACTTTGATATTGTCTTACGTTACATCTCATTTGTGTGCTGTAAGCATAACTTGGGCATAAACAAAATGTGAAAATTACCTTTTCCTTCCTAAACTCTGCAACCCACTTGTTTCATATTTGGCCTCTGAAGTCAAATGAGTTTGACACTAATTTAAGGAGAAATTCTCAACTGGTGTAGTTTTATTAGCCACCATCCAACCCATTAATCACAAGCTGTTACTTTATCCAGGAGAAACGTTCACCTTCATACAATATTGTATTGATGGAACATTTAGAACCGACACAAAATCACCACAATCACTCAAAATGTATATTTCTATGCACAGTTTTTTTTCCTTTAAAGAAAAAAAAAGCATGTAATTACTAATTACTGTCATCTACTGTTAGAAGTGACAACAGACAGCTTTGTGCTGCAAAAATAATCCTCTTTAAATTAAAAGGGGTCAATTATAATTGTAATTGCGTAATTGACACCTAAATACAAATATGACATAATTAAAATTTGAAATTAAAATTTGAAATTAAAATTTGAAATTAAAATTTGAAATTAAAATTTGAAATTAAAATTTGAAATTAAAATTTGAAATTAAAATTTGAAATTAAAATGTGAAATCAAAATTTGAATAATCGGTTGCTGTTGTAATTGTAATGGAATTGTAATTGAGTAATTTAACGCAATACTGGTGAATTATGCTACAGTTTTAAAATTACAAATATGTTGTTAATAATTATTAAAATATGTTTCATATTAAGTTTTCCCACTACCTGTCAGTTCTCTTCAGGATCGTTTCACCATCTTTTAAAAACAAATGTAATCTAGGTCTATACTGACAGGAAAAAGACTCTAGACACCCACAACAAAACATTAATATCAATATTTTCGTTTATTAGGAAGCTTATCAAGGTAAGCAAGAGATGAGAAAGAAATTAGATGATATGTCATATTTTTTTGTGTATTTTACAGCTGATTTAAGACATGGGTCAAACTGACCCATTATCATAAGTGATGCTAACAGAAAGCTAACAAATGCTAACAGAAAGCTAACAAATGCTAACAGAAAGCTAACACAAGAGGAAGGATAGGGTTTTTTTTATTTATGGGATTATTTATTGAAGGCTCAGTAATTGTGATAAATTCAATTTGAACTTAGTAGTTGAGAACATAATTGTATTTGACTTTCAGAGTGAACATAATAGTTGTAATTTTAATTGTAATTTGTAAAAAAATACCAGTCACTGTAATTGTAATTGAATTGTAATTGAACATGGATAATTGAAGACATAATTGTAATTGAAAAATGTTTAGGCTACAGTGCATTGAGTGCTTGTTGTGTCTCTACCTTGTCAAACTCAGCATGTACGGAGTCTATTTTTCTCTGGGTGTCCTCTCCGCATTGACAGTGCTGAGGGAAGAAGAGAACACCTGTAAACACAACAGCTACTGGAAAAAGAAATTAAACATCAATGAATGCACTTACACATTTGTGCACATCTTTTCTGATGGTAACAAAAGCATTGGCCAGAACACTGGTGACACGCTGGTGATGTGGCTGAAAGGTGGCATAGTTGCCGAACACTCTCTCAACATAGAAGCGCAGCATGAGGCGCACGAAACAGCACGTCTGACCATCCTGTTTGAGACAAGGCCAAACCAATACACACAAAGATTATTATTACCGTTATTATTTCATAAACTCAGAAGATGTATTTACCATCTTATTGATCTAACATGGTCATCAAAGGTTTTGTAGAAGTATGCATGTCTATCATCATGTCTTGTGTATACATATAATATTAAAACTAAACAAAAAATGGGGGTGGGAGATAATAGGTGCTACTTCATCCCATTCCCATTCGAGCAGTGTATATATGTTGATCTACAGTATTTATGTTAATACATCTCATGTTGTATATTAACCTTAACCATGAAATATGCATGAACACATACTACGAAAGCTTTTTTGTCTGTATTAAATGGCTCAAAATCAATAAATCAATAAATAAATCAAAGTAGGATCACAGGGTCTTACCTGAATGTGTTTAATCAAAGACTTATCCAGGAGTTTGATGCCAATCTCACCATCTCCCGATATCTATCATGTCAGGAAAATTAAAAGATAAAGATGAAAAATTAAGATATAGTTTGAGAAACAATGTTTACATTTTCACAAAAATAAATAAATAAATAAACAAATAAATATAAAAACTAAAAAAATCCAGGGCAGATTAAAATTTCAGCACCATCAAATAAAGGTGTATCACTGTGCATAATATGCCACCAAATGCTAATAATGAATAAATACACCCCGATATCACACTGTCAACAGCCTTTGGATTTCTTTCACCCCTTTTAATTCCTGCAAAAGCTAAAATCAACCATTTCTATATGTTTCATCTTTTATGTAGGCCTTGTTTTAGTAGAAACTGCACAAAAAGAAGAAACAACATCCAACAGGTGTTTGTGTGTTGGACTCACCGCACTCATTTGTATGTCAGAGTAGTATTTGCGCAGCTCTAGGAAGTGGACATTGACAGAACAGTTGTCTAGATGCAGAGTTCTGCTCTCTACATGTTCTCTCAGAGCGCTGAGCAGGAGCAGCAGACACAGAGAGCAGCCGTGCAGAACCTTCATCGTGGAACTGAGCTGAAGCTGTGGAGAAAAGAACAGCGTGTTATCTTTGGAAAGTAGATTTAATAATTCCCTTTAACTATATATTGAAATGAAACAAACTGAGGCTGGGGAAAAAATGTGCAAAAAGTGTAACAAATTACTAACAGTCCAAAAATGGCCCCTTGACCCCATTTTGAGAATCACTAATGCAGAGAAATGATAACATTTATCCACCTGCAATAAAGTTATAGGTATATTACATGTCTAATCCTATTTAAATGTTTAAAAAGAACTACATTTCTTCATGCTAAGCCATTGTCATGTGTAAAATTCACATGTGTTAAGACTTACCTGAGTGTTTGGAGTCTTGGTAAAGATGTGCATGTGTCTCCATGCTGCCTCCTCTTATAGTGAAGACTGGGAGTTTACCAGGCATCAAAAAGGTGACATCGAAAAAAAAAACTACAGAACGAGGAAGTGTCTTCACGTTACAATAATTGTCATCTGTTGTTTCAAGATTTGAATAGGAAGAAAAAAAATATGAAGGTGAATGATTGAAGGTTTCCTCTTTTGAAGGATGTTCTTGAAAGGGAAATGCCTCCACATTCAATGATGCAATGTTAAATTAGCGAATGACTCAACAAACTCGTTTATCTTTGTTCGTCATGAGGAAGCAGGCTGTTGAACTAATGGTCCAAACTTCTTACTTTAATTTCCTACAATTTCTTATTGGGCACTGGTGATTTCTACCTGTTAAATGTGAATCAAATTAAGTGTGAATCATAAATACATTTCACTTACTGCAGAGTAGATGTTACATTTTGACATTTTAGAGGGGCTATAGGTCACGTGTAAAGCTTCGGAATTAAAGATGAGTTTCTGTCTTTGCTGAACACGTGAAAGTTTTAAAGAGAAGAAGTTAAAAGAAGTTAACTACCGGTAGATCATTTTAAATACATTTTTCTGCTACAATATCAAGCTTGAAACAGACTTTTGAAAACAATTCATTCTTGAGTAACTTTTTCATGCCTAATAAAAAAATAATATCAAAGCTACAATTCTTTTAATAATAACATTAATTATATATATATATATATATATATATATATATATATATATATATATATATATATATATATACTTCTTGCAGGGGATGTCAGGCACAATGTTGTGCACGGATCAGATGGTGATGATGATGATGATGATGATGATGATGAGGACGATGATGAGGATGATGATGATAAAAGATGGTGCTGCCTCTCTGTTTTTCTATAAGTAAACTGTACTGACTTATTGACGCATTTTCTACTGTCACACACATTGTGTTGGACCAGTCCTGATTGGAAACACCAACCACACCTGTACACTCGCTCTTTCTGTAACTTCCTTTCCTCACAGATGCAGGAGTGATGTGTACGTGTGTGTGTGTGTGTGTGTGTGTAGTTGAAACAGGACTAACCTGTAAACTAATAATAAATGTATTAGAAACAAGGAAGTGTAAAATTTCCAGACTGCTTTTAGGAAGTGCCCATCATTACCTGCAGCACAAATATTTGGCAGCCCTTCTATGGAATGCTGTTTGTTAGATGTTACCATTAGGGGTCACTGTAGAGCCGCACAATATTATTCAAGTCAAGATGAGCAGCTGATGATTTATTGAACATACCTCCATTTATTTTAATATACTATATATATATATAAATTTAGTTTTTTTTCTTTTCATCTTTGAATTTTTGATTTTTTTCTCTTCATAATTACACTCATAACTCATCTGAAGTACACTGCGTTTTCTTCTGAATATTTGTGTCAGGAAAATGAGACTTTTGCAGTGTTTTTGTTTCACTCTTAAGACGATATCTTCATCTGAGAAATCTAAGCCATCTTGTCTAATATTTTCTTTTTCTCAGCTTTTTCCTCACAGGTTTCAAACCCTTTCTATTGCATGTACACGTGTACACATCATTCTGTGATGCATGGATATCTCCTCACATGGCGAGTGAGTATAAATAAAGCTTAATATGCACTGCCCTTATTTTCAAGTGAGGAATATAAATGTTTTGATATAATTTGGGATCATACAAACCAATATCTCACTAAATAGGTTTTAAGATAGAGCCTCATTAAATCCCCCCCCCCCCCTTTTTTTTTAAAAATATACATTACATTATCTGTATAGCAGCTTGCTGTTAGAAAATTAAAATAAATAAATAAATAAATTAGCATCCCATAGTGTTCTCACCCAAACAGGTCTGCGGTGAATAAACATCACTAGGAACATACATAATACTAATATGCTTTTATATAATTGTGTAAACTGTTTTGTTTTGTTTTGTAAGCCCAAAATAACCAGAATGGTATAAAACTAGATGTATTAATAACTTCACATGTAGTCTTTGGAAGCCGTTAGAAGTGTAATGAGAAGTTCTTACTGAATTCATGGCAAAAAAATGTCAATAACGATTACATATTTAAAGAAAATTATTGATTTTTATTTCTTATTACATAGCTTCTTTTATTCAGAAAAATAATGTACAAATGATTTTTACATAGGCCACGTTGAGAATCCCCAGACAAGGGGACAGGTTCAACTACCTTTGAGCTGTGTTTGCAAACATAACTACTCTAGAAGGCGGTAGGTAGCCTTTCTGCCAATGTACGTGTATATTCTGTCTTTTATTGTGTTGATTTAATTGTTTGAAGTCAAATAATGACAATTGGTATCGATTGGTACAGCAATTTTTTTTTGCAGATGTGATGTTAAGTGTTGAACAACATGTGTCAACACGGGCCATGAGACAGGCTTCTATTAAATGACAATAGAGTGAAGGTGCCTGAAGCACATGATGACGTCCATAGGGATGGGAGGACTCAGGTGATTTCCATCCAAACGCAGGTACCTGAGGCAACAGAACATTTCCTTAACACAGACTGCTTGTGCTTAATCAGATTTCACAGATCTGTTGTTCCTTTTTTTAGAAGACGTCAAAGTGTGTCAATGCACCGCGCTGTATTTCTTGGATCCAGGTTGGGAAATAATCAAACCTACCTTAGCTTTGGCATCTGATTGTCATCACTAACGTCAAACAGTGGATTGAATGGGCATATCTGGGTGCCATTAATGCCTGCAAAGAAAACAGATAAATGAGTTCTTCCAGTAAAAAAAAAACCTTTCTACTAAAATTTGTTCATGATACATTGACTTAAAGACTAACTAAACCCTAAAGGTTTAACTGATGTGCCATTTTTTCTTCATTCTTTAAATTAGGATGATATATGGATTTAAAAAATAAATAAACACATAAGTCAATTTAAATGTTATTTTAAAATCTATGAAAGATGTCATGATAATACATGTTTGTTTTTTTGCCGGATGCTCCTTTTATACCTGTACTTTAAAAAGTGAGGATATTCGGTGCTCGTCTAACACCAGCAGCTACAGTAACTGAAGATAGGAGAATCAAAATCAAATGCTTGTTGAGTTCAGATCAGAAGAAGCAAAACTAATAATAACTGGCAAACCATGCAAACCGGGGCAGCCAAAGTCTGGTATCAACTACATTTTATACACTGCAAATCAGCAGCTGATCAATCTGGACAGGAGTGAGCAAGAGCGAGACTGGACCTGCTGGAGAATGAGACATAGATTGTTATTCTAGTGATTCCGAGGAGGGAATTTTTGCTAGAGATGTTTGCAGTGGTAAATTAGGTGGCTATCAGTCTTTAAAGGAGGTAAAATGGGGCAGACTGAGTGCCTTGCTGATGAACAGTTACTTCGAACTCGCGGCTGCTTAAAAAAACAAACACTTATAACAAACATTACAATTCTAAACCTAATAAAATCAGTCCCTCCAGGATTTTGTAGCCAATTTGTTGCGATCATTAAGACCTAAAAGGCCTGATTTTACAGCAGCTTTAAAAAAAAAAAAAAGTAGCAAAATTTGCTGTACTTTAAGGCTTTATAGTTTTCCATAACTTTAACTTTATATAAAAAAGTCAATTTGCAAATGGACCTGATGGTCATACTGTTTTCATTGCAGATACTTTTAAAGATAGAATGAGTGGTTGTTTAGGTTTTATAATAAACAAAAATTTATACTTTTCCTGTAAGAATCTCCTCAATGCAGAAGTGCCACTCTTTGACAGGGGAATGTTTAATTTAATCCTCACTGATGTTTTAAAAAATAAATTAAAATAATAGACAGCACATTTTACAAATGCTGTGTGTGATACAGTAAAAAAGTGATTTTTAGCTCCCAAAAATGGATCTGTTTACACCAGGCATTTCCAAAAGTGGTCCTGAAGGGCCGGTAGTCCACCACGTTTGTGTCCCAGCTGAATGGCGCAATCTATCGGCAGTGGGTCTCTCACAGAGTGTGATCTCCACAATACAGAGCGCTAGGACTTCCTCTACCAGGTTGGTGTACAACTGCAGAAGGAGGGTGTTTGAGGGTTGGTGTCGTCAGGTGGGACACATCCCTTTTCAGTGCTCTGTGGGAGTGATCTTGTCATTTCTGCAGGAGCTGATTGACAAACGGAGGGCTTTCTCCATGGTGAAAGTTTATCTGGCAGTTGTCGCTGGCTGTCATGTGGGCTTTGATGATAAATCAGTGAGTCAGCACCCACTGATCATTTGTTTTATGAAAGGGGCACGCAGGCTCCTTCCTGTGTCCAGGCCGCTGGTGCCACCATGGGATTTTGCTGTGGTTCCGGAGGTCTTAAACGCCCCCCTTTTGAACCGCTGGCATGTTGACTTTGGCGTTGGCTCAGCATGTCAGTGACATCCATGCACTGTCAGTGCGCTCATTGTGCACTCAGTTCTTCTCCGGCGATGTGAGGATGATATTGAAGCCCAACCCGGTGTTGGGCTCGTGTTATCCTATTGACCTCACGGCTTTCCCTGCCCCACAGGGTGGGCAGGAGTCTCATCTGCTGTGTCCTATTTGCGCTGTGCACACATATGTTGATATGACAGCGGGCTTCAGAGTGATTTTGTTACTAAGCAACACCTATCACTGGGTAGTAGAGGTGATTGCTTTGGCTTATTCAAGTCATGGTCTACAGCCGCCTGAAGGCTTGCGTGCACATTCGACTCAGGGTTTGGGTCTGTTCAGGATATTTGTGGGGGGGTGAGTTGGTCCTCGCCCTTCAGTTTTGTCCGGTTTTACCATCTGGATGTCTCCACTCCGTGTGCGGCTCTGGCGCTTCTCCTTTCCTGATCGGTATGTTGCCGCCCTGTGGGCTGGTGTAGCGTGCGACAAGCTTGTCTGCGCTACGGAAGCTACAATAATCCCATAGTGAGACATCGAAATGAATGTTATGAAATAGAACTTCAAGTTATTTACATAACCCCGTTTCTATGAGTAATATGAGGGCGATGTCTCACAAAGACAACCATTCTTGCTGCCTGAGTGAGAAGAGGTTTGCTTATTGAATGCCAATGTATTCTCTGCTCACCCTACTTATAGGAAGCAGTACTAACTGCGGCGGTTGAACACATTTCACCAGCCAATCAGGTTGGCTTTATGAGAAAGGGCTTCTGTGAATATGACGTGGAGGCGTATATCCCATAATGAGACATCTCACTCATATTATTCATAGAACTGGGGTTATGGAAGTAACCTAAAGCTCATAACAGGTAGCTTACATTACCATCATATGCCACCCCTTCACACTAATTGGTCCCAATCTCAAAGTAAGCCACTGACTGGCCAAAACGCATTGTGAATCATTTTAGTGTTTAACAGAACTTTTGACCATTTATCTGTTTTTATCAAACATGCCCTAGTTTTTAATCACAGTTTTAGTCCAAATGACCCTGAGTTTCTGAGTTATAGAAGAGAAAGTTTTGAGCTGGGTAGTCAATGAAAACCGGCAAAAATGACAAAAAAAATTCAAGCAAATGTGGTATTAGTCAACAAAGTAGACGTAGTGCAAAGATACACATGGTCCACTTAACTATGATTAACTTACTTTCAATGCTGTTGTGGTTGAGATGGAGGTGCTCCAAGTGAACGTTGATTAGAGGTACTGACGAAAGTTGGTTGTGGGCCAGTTGTAAGTCCAGAAGGGTTGAAATATTGAACACACCTTTAGGAAGTCCCTTATCATTCAGCTGGTTGTGGTTCAACCTCAAGAAGGCCAGGTGAGAAAGGCCTTTAAAGTAGTCTCTGATCAAGAGATGAGACAAACAGCTCGAACCTGTTACTTAAAACACACAAACTACATGTTATGGTACTTGCTTTGGGATGTCATCTATGCGATTCCTATCCAGGAAAAGCTGTATCAGGCTTTTTGGAACACCAGCAGGCATCTTCTTTAGGATGTTATGAGCCAGGTTGAGCTGTATAAGGTTCTTTAGATCTTTGAATTGGCTCGTCTTCAGGTCACTGTCACTTAGCTGTCAGAAATTACATCAGTCAAGCAAAAATCCAAAACATTTTTGCTAACAATCTAATAAGATCATTAAAATTCACCTGGTTGTAGTACAGGTCGAGTAATGTCAAGTTCCCCATCTTACTGAAGGCACCAGCTGGGATCTTGGAGATACGATTCCTACCAAGGCGAAGTTGTTCCAGACTTGCCGGGAGACCCAAAGGAACTTCCTTCAAATGGTTTTTTTGTGCATACAGATATAGCAGTGCTGGAATCTTCTCAAATACCTGCACATAACAGAGGACAAGCTTTTTAAACTGGTTCCCTGTCCTTTGAGCTAAAAAAGTTACAGAAAACTTTCTGACCTGCTTATTGATCCGATGAATGCGGTTATTTGCTAGATTGACCCAGCGGACCTCAGTAGCATTCAGGAAAGGTTCTGGTGTTACCTCGGAAATGTAATTGTTCTGCAGGTACAGATAATGAGTTCTGAATGGGATGACGGGGATGTTACGAATGTTACGGTTCTCACAGTTCATAGTGTTTGGATAGCTCGGGGAGCAGAAACACTCTCTCGGACAGTCAGGAAAAAATGATTGGTGACTCAGGATGGGTGGGGGGAAGTCTGTGGGTTCTTGAGGCTCTGGTTCAGGGACAGATGGCTTTTCACCAGTAGTCTTTGGCTTAATTGGCTTCTTTGGACGATTTCTCTGGGTAAACACCGTCCCCATTAGGAGGAACAGAACCAGGGCATAGAGGAGACCTGAACCCATCTTCATTTTCCTATGAACGAGTTAAAAACCAACATAGTTATCCATCTTTGACAATGTTATTTATGTTTTTGTGTGCGAGCGTGTGTGTGCATGCGTGTGTGTGTGTTGACCATTAATCTTGTGAATGTGTGATTATGTTCAACCTACTCTCATTTACTCCACTGACAGCACTAACACCGAGAAGAAAGCAATACCATTACTTATTGTCAGATGTACCCCTAGAAACCACCATGTGACCCTTGCACAAAATCTGAATTATACAAACAATTATATGTTTAGGTAAGCAGAAGATTTTACGGATAATAAAATTGTAGTTTGCTTTTAAATAATGCTGAGTGAAAAGTTTGATTTTGAAGGTCACACGGCTCTGGCTCAGGTAAATGCAACTCTTGTTTTTCGGCGTTAGTTAGCCTAAGTCTTTTCAAAAGATTACATTTTAGTCTTAAATCTAGTTTAGTTTTAGTAAAACAAATTTTGAAAATTAACCCAATCTTTAGAGCGCTAAGCCAAATAAAGCATATAGTCTTTTTATGGTTTAATAGTTTTGTGAACAGTATCCCAGTCTCTTGGAAGTGTTCTGAGGGCTAGATCCTGTCCATCAATCTGATTGCTGTTTATCTGTAGGTCTTCTTTTTGATATGGTGGAAATTCTTTTTGGTTCAGAGAAGCTGAAAAACACACAATTAGCTGTAGCATAATTTCCCTACCCCACCTCAAGTAGACGTGTTTGTTCCCAGTTAAACTTAGTTTTTGTAAAGTTCATAAGAATTTCATGTTTGTCAAAAAAATGATTCCAACATCTAATTTATTTGGTTCTTTGTTAAATTATGGCTTCATGTTGCCCATACAAGTTTTAGTGTTTCTGCAGATGCTGTCATAGTTTTTTTCTTTAGGTCATAGCTGAATGATTGCTTGGTTGAGATCATCTGCTCTTTCCTCCAGATTCTGCATGTGCTTGCATTTACTGTTCTCCAATCACGCTAACTCAGTTCCATTCTTAATTTAGTCTTTGAGAGTGTTCGTCTTGGTTTTCATTGTTCATAAAAATCTTATTATATGTTTAATAGTCATTGTCATTCATCATTTCCGGTAGTTGTTTGCAAAACAAATAAATTATTACCAAACAAACAAAAACAAGTGCAGTCAGACAATGCAAACCTCCACCAATAGCCACAAATCCTTGTCAGATAGATGATCTTTGTCAGTGATCCTAATCATGGTACCATGATCATTCACATTTTAAAGGCTTGGAAGAAATTTCTATCCCATTTAACAACAATATAGTAAGTCAAAATGTATGGCCAGGCACCCCCATTTTTTTTTTTTTTTTTCTTCAAAAAACAATGTTATGAACACCGTTAGTAGCTGAATTGCACTTGTAGGTTATATCAGCATAAATACATAGTAAATTAAACAAATGCTTTGTCTAATCCAATGTTCATTTGAACTGTTGGTAACACTTTAGTTTAGGGAACAGCTATTAACCATTAGTTAGTTGCTTATTAACATGCATATTAGTAACATATTGACTCATTATTAAGTACTTATTAATGCCTTATTCTGCATGGCCTTAATATACAACCAGTAAACCATTATCAAAGAGTTTTCCCTCAATAACCTCAGAATTATTACTTATTGGTATTAAGTAGGGAAGTCGTTTATATATGTATGTATATGGATTACAATCTTAACATGCGAGGGTTAGGATTAGGGTTAGGATTAAGGTCAACTCAAACCCTAACCCTAATCCTAACCCTAACCCTCTTTGGACTGCGAGATTGCCATTAAGTGTATAATAAGGCATTAATAAGTACTTAATAATTACAAATTAAGAGCCAATATGTTAATAAGCAACTAATTAATGGTTAATAGATATTCCCTAAAGTGTTACCGAACTGTTATTATTTTATTATATTTGTATGTAATAGTGTCTTTCTGTGGATCTTGAGTCTGCTGCTAAGACGTTCATTCAATCAAAAACACTTGATGTTTTAATGTTTTGCTTTTTAATGACCTTTCTGTTGCAGACAAGGAGCGCTGAGGTAAAGGTAGCACTGCCTTGGGCCACAGTGTTTTAAGTGGGAACCCCCTGCCTCTGTCATCAAGGCATCAACATCTGCGACAAACACCTACAACATGAGACATGTCCCCAGCTAAATGATGGAGAATTGCTTGAAATGAAATATTAACAAATAAATGTGTTTTGTCAAAATTCTTGTTACAGTTGTCGTTTCTAATTTCTGGTTGATTAAAACTAGCATTAGGAGGCCACAGTGCAGGGAGAGCCACTGGCATGGAGGTGAGCACGTCAGTCTTAAAGTATAAATCAATGTTAAAACAGGCCAAAGCCATGTTAAAAAAAAGGCCACATTTTTTTTGCAGGAACGCAGCATGTCACTAAAGTCTCACTTTTGTCATTTTCTGAAACTTGGCAGCCCTGTATCATCAAATTTTGTCTGAACGGAAACGTTTTAAGTATGTATCCCGTACCGATATTATGGAGCCAACGTCTGGATAACTTGTGTCGTTATTTGGCTTAGAGTAGCAAAACAAATGTTTTTGTGGGGTTTTTCTCCATAGACCAACGGAACACTGTTGCCTAGAAACACCTAACAGGAATCAACAAACGTGCGTCATATCCTGACCAAAATGGCGACTCTCCATAGATGCCCACATAATCCTATCAACAAACAAATGAATATGTGCTGTTAAAAATATTACGTAATACATTAGCAAACTGCTGGTCAGGAAGGAAAAGGATCAGCTAGGAGCAGACTGAGTGGCTAATTAAACTGTAATGGACCCAGTGCTTGTGAGTAAATTCTCCTGTTTTGGTGTTTTGTTTTATTGATCTATGAGGCCTACACTATGTATTTATCTTTGTTAAAAGAGATGATGGGGACTGTCGCTGGCAGCTTTAAGCACACAGCACGTACATGTCAGCTATTGAATTATTGCTGAACACACTTCTGGTATTTGTTAACTCCACCACATTGATTAATAGTCTGAACAACATAATACACTTGCATATTATTCTCCATTTTTTGAGTTTTGTATGAAAGCTGTCTTAGCCTGCTATTAAGAATCACCACAAAATATCCATAATTCTTCATTTCTGGACACAGTACCAGAAGCCTCTGAAAACCCTGATCAACAACAGGCGGCAGAAGAAAAAACTCTAAGCTGAATAAAGTCAAAAAATGCACATCTTTCACTCGTTCAGCTTTCCAACCTTTTATTGCAGACCAGGAGCAGGACTCAGAGAACTCAGTGATGGGTGATCAATCACTGCGTTATTGGTGAGGTCAATAAGAAAAATTCTAATCTACAATCTAAATTAATACCATCTTCACATTAGTGAAACACAATGACTTTAGAAACACTATCAGATAGTTTTTCTTTACTGTATAGCTCAGCTGTATATAGACTTTGTTATGGCAATTTTTATATTCATCATAATATCGTCAAATGTGTGTTCATGTGTACAAATTGTCATGTTTTAATACATGATGACTTCATTACTCTTTGCACTTTTGAACAGCTGAATCATGTTAGATTAAACAGTACAGATCGTATTGTACTCAGTGCAACACAGAGTCTCTGCTGAAGGCCAAAACTCAAACTCACGTGCAGATATGCACGCACACACACACTATCAAGGATAGATAAGAGTGGCGCCCAATATTCCTCATAATATACACGTCTTCATCATCCTCAAATGTTTCCACTGTTGGGCATCTGACCCCTCCTTCTCCTCACCTCAGGGTGGAACTTTTCTGTTATCTGTATAAAAGCTTAAGCTGTGAAACTGTTAGTTAGAGTGGGTCTTGCCTTTTTGCTCTGCCACGAGCCTTTTGCCTTTCATTCTTTCAGGATGGAAGCTTCTTTTTTACTCCTTTTTATTTTATTTTATAATAAATCTTTTTTATAAAATCATCAATGCCTCGCCTGGACTCCATCATAATCATACCTCCAAATGAGGTTAACCGCAAATTTGCCGTAACAGCTTAAAAATAGACAAATTGAATAGATACTTTGAAAGGACGTAATTTATATTCTTATACTATGATTTAACATCATATAGGAATACTTTGTACCTTTTTTGCCCCTTTACTAAACCAAGATGATTATCAATCTAAAAACAGACTTTAAACTGTAACATTTGGAGAAAAAAAATAAAAGCATATTTCAGAGCTGTTATAAACTGCTACTCTTAAAAATATAGCCGTGGTCAATATCCAATATCGTTATATTCTGATACATTCAGCAGTGTAATAGTCTTGATGATTTATATTCATTTCTAACAGGAGATTATATAAGCATAATCCTCATTCATTTCCATTTGAGTTGGTGATGCCGATATCTTCTCGTTTCTTTCTTTCTCCTTTTTCAATGACATACAGTATGCACCTATCACTGGTCATTCATCAAAGAAAAAGTAAAAGCTTAATTGGGACAGTACAGTTTTTTTAAGGCTTTGTTTTTTGCACTGCAGACAAATAAATGTGTTATGATGTCAGTGTCATCTGTACCGTTGGACCAAAATAGAGCAGAACAACCAGAAGATCACATATTTTCTGTGTTCGGTCAATCTGTGAATAAACTCCACCAGGCTCATGTCTTCAAAAGAGTTTTAGAAAAAACACATTCCAAGATAAATCCCTTGTTCCTTTGTTGTAGTTTCCCATTGGGTTAACAACCATCGAAGATCAATGAGCATCTAAATTTACAGGGAATGAGAAAAACCACTAAAGCACAAATCCTCATCGTGCTTTACCTTGAGGATGTTTTCTCCGGTTTCAAGAGAGTGCGTCACTTTAATGGAAATGTGTTTCTATAGTAACATATCATTGTATACAGGACTGACTACAGCCAATCTGTGTGTCTATGGCTGACTGATAAACTCCATCCTGCTTGCATGTTTCCTTTCTCAGTCATGTCCCTTAAATCCAGATCCGACTGGAAACAACAAAGCACTTTCTTACCTGTCTGTGGTACCTGCCCTCTTTAGTCAAGCCACAAGTTTAGAGCCCTTTCTCCTCACTGCCTCTTTTCCTTCCCTTCCCTCTCCTCCTCTTAACCTTCCCCTCGCTCTCCGCCTCCCTTCCATGTCTTAGTGGACAAGCCCCTCTGCTGGGTTGGTTTGTTGCCTTGTTTCTTTTCCCATGAAGGTCAGGTGGGTCTGTCCCCCCTTCACTCGGCTTAAAGCCAACAGTAGTTACACAGAGTTGCTTCTGTAGGACCACAAGCTGTTTAACATGTAATAACTGTCACAGTCTGTTATTGTTATGTTTCTTTGGTCCAAAGGAAGTTGTAAACTACTGTAAATGCTATGAAACATAGAGATACATGCACGTCTATGTTATTTGTTCATGATCAGAGATCCTTCTAAAACAAAGGACATGGAAAAGCAGAAAAAGCCGAGCTGTATTTGCATCCGCTCTCTGTATTCCACCCACTCTGTCCTTGTATAGATGGTTTCAGCCAGATCCTCTCCTGTTTTTTATCAGCAGCGTCTCCCCACTGACTCCATGGTATCCTTTTGTTGCGTTGGTTCTTGTGTAGTGTGATTCCTGTGGACCAGCTGAGGCGCAGGGTGTAGTAGTGCAGCTCACAGGAAACGAGGCTCAGTGTTTAACCCCTGAATATGTACGTGTGTGTGTGTGTATGTGTGTGTGTGTGTGTGTGTGTGTGTGTGTGTGTGTGTGTGTGTGTGTGTGTGTGTGTGTGTGTGTGTGTGTGTGTGTGTGTGTGTGTGTGTGTGTGTGTGTGTGCGTGTGTTTCACAAGGGGTTTGGAGCTGCATTCTTGCAACGTGAGCTGTCACACAATGTTAATGAAGCAAAACACTTGTGGAAATCAGCCTCTAACACACATGCACACATGTCTGCTGTTCCATTCTTGTCTGTACTGAACTCTTCCTTTGCCTAAGCTCAGCTGGGTACAACATCTGGATTAGGCGTGATGCGAAAAAATATGACTCACATCAGAGCAGCAGTAAGGAATACATCACTATGAGGGTGGGTGCGTCATCGTACTCTCTCCGGATGGTAAAAAGACAACTGTTAAATGGCTCAACTCTCAACAGCAATGACCACATTTCTTCCCAAGAGGGATTGAGTTTACTTCACACACGCCTTTGTGACATCACTGGAAAAAGTTTCTCATTAACAACAGTGTTTTCAACATTTGTTTTTGGAATTTTTTACACATTTTCAGGATCGTACAATTATTTCAAGGTTTAAAACAGGATGCATAAAATGTATACTGAACAAATGTGGGACGCCACAAATAGTAACTGTCCTGCTACTGGTGGCTCTAGAGTCTAGAAAGAAGCTGAATGTGACAAGCTGGATTGGCCGCTGCTTTGACAGATATTTACAGCAAAGCTGCAAATCCAAAGCTCCAATAGATAACAAAACCATATTTTGAAAAGCCTTTTACACTTACTAACAATTGGTAAATGCAGGATTATCTTAATTTTTATTTTTTTTTTAAATTACCCTTTAATTACAGGCTTCAGTTTCTCTGCGGAGTTTGCATGTTCTCCCAAAAAACATAAAAAACATTAAAGCCACAAAATAAAGAAAATACATTTTCAGTCCACCAGAAATGGGTTAGGAAGTCAGTTTGGCAGAATTTTTGGGGGCAAACACAAGAGTGTAGAGTGTTAGACCTGTTTCTGTTACTGTGAAATAACCTGGAACTAAACATAACAACCCTGGATCAACCTGTCACTGCGAAATGTTCATGGACATAATTTTTTCATTTAAATGTTCACCTGCACTACTCATCAATGCACTACTGCACTATTATCTTATTATTATTATTATTATTGTATTTTTATTTTATTTCATTATTATTATTATTATTATTATTATTATTATTATTATTATTATTATTATTATTATTACTATTATTAGTATCTTGTTATTTTTATTTAGTTTGCACATATTAGTCTAACTACTCTTATATTTATGTTTATACTTCTTTTTTTCTTTATTTTTCTTTATTTTATTTATTTTTCTTTATTCTAGTTGATTGTTATTATTTAATGTTACACTACCTGAGAGAGCACAGGTCACCAAAAGAAATTCCTCGTGTGTATTCATACACCCTTGGCCAATAAAGTTGATTCTGATTCTGAAGAAATCACATTAAAAATGAAGTTAAAACACACGTATGCATTTGTCTACGGGACTCCACGTGTCCATGTGTGAAACTTGACAGTTATTTGCAATGTTTATTAGTGTTTACAATGGAGATCAAAACAAACTTTCAAGTCACAATTTCAACCTTTTACATCTTGTTTCAAGCAAATAATCTTTGATTTATTGATCTATGAAGCCAACACTATGTCTTTATCAGATACATTTTTTCATCTCCAGCTGCTTCAAACTTTAGGAAATATGGCTCCCTCTTTAAAAACCTCCCAGTCTTCATCATTGACAATTTCAAACCTACAAATATTGTTTTGCCCCTTTGAAAATTGCTGACATTTTTGTATTCATCAGTGAAGAATAATATATAATCTGGAGAAAGCTGCATAGTTTGTTTTTGCATGTAAAAAAAAAAAAAAGAGACCCAGGGCTTGTGGAATGTAACTGCTTGGTGTGCAGTGTTCAGATGTACACAGTTTGAGGTCTGCACAGAAAAAGCAGGATGTTGTAAATCATCTTTTGTTTATTTTTTCATACAGGACTGAGTTCAACCTGCAGACTCTAAAATAAGTTAATAATATAGTACAAAACCTGCTTTACTGCAGAGATTTTAAAGCATCAGGAGCCATCACAGCCATTACACTCTGAAGCAGATGTTTTCCACACAGATGGGGAGAGTGAGCCTGGACTGGGCTTAAGTTAAAAATGATGGAGTGTATAATAATCATGTTCCAAGAACAGTCTGCTCTCGCATTATTAGGATAAACAGAATCCTTCAATTACATCAGTTTGAATAAGTTGGAATCAAGTTTCAGGCAAAATTCCTCAAAGAGCAATAACTTAATCCTCTGTTGTTCAAGGGTACCATCTGTGTGTTTAGGCCACGATACAGTATCCTGCACGTACCAATGAGCTTAAAGCCACGCCCACTCTTTGCTTCAGATGTGAATTCCAAGCCCAGAACATTTGGCAAAAAGCTGAAAATTTTTTGAAAATCCAAGCTCTCCACATCTACTATTTGGCAATGAAAGGCCTCGCTGTCATGGTTTTTTTTTTTTTTTATTTTTTTTTTAAAAAAAAGATTATAAACCCGTTTGTAAAATCGATGATCATCGTCCAAAGTGGACGAAAAGTTTTATTATCAGATAGGGACGAGAAATAATAATAGGTAGCAATGAATTACAGATGCAATTCAATGCGGAGATTTACGCATCATCCTTCAGCTCTGAGTTACAACACACACATACATATTCAATGTGTGTGTGTGTATGTGTGTGTGTGTGTGTGCATCTAATGAGAAAGATGAAGGTCTTAGTCTGACTTGTAAACAGAGCTGTAAACGTTTTTAACAGTTTCCTCTGCTCAAACCTCAAATGTCAATAAACACTGACTGACTGAGGGAGATTCACTTCCTTTAGAATTAAAGGGACTATTTTCTAGCATGTAGATAAAGTTTCTCTCACTTAATTAGCATTTAGCAATACAAAAACAGATTTTGACAGTATCTTGGTAGGGTTCCTGAAACCATTAAAAGAAGTTTCTAAGAAAAATCAATCAACGTAGCCTGCCGACTCAGCATTTTCTGCCTGTTTTTTTTTTTTTTTTTCAGTTTTTCAGACCACCACAGTTTCTCTTTTCTTTGAGTGTCGTTGTTTCTAATACAGCCTTAAATTAATCAGAGGAGAAATTGAACTGAACCAAAAAAAGAAATAGAGCAATAAACCAAATACAGCGAGAATGAATTATTCTCCATGCTTAGAATGTATGTCTTTGTGCTACTGTTATGACCACATAATAAATTTAGTTGTAAATTGATCTGACTGCAAGTTTTTAGTGCAGGGTTTACTTATGACTAAAGTATGGCCTGAACTTTAATGTGTTCACCAGCTAAGATACTCCACTTTAAACTCCTTACTGTTTAGAATGGGTGTTCCTTCCACGAGATGGATATTAATAGTTATAATTACAATTTCCTCGATGCATATAACAGTGGTTCAACTGTAAAAGGCTTAAGATTTACAGGTAGGCTAATTAAGATATTAGATTTTATGAGAAGTGAAGCTAACCCTAGGAATTTCTTCAAATGATTCTAATAACGTGACTGTGCCAACTAGTGGTTGGTTTGTATTATGTACTGTATGTTTTAGTGTGTTATTTTTTTCCCCGAGGTGGTAAAAGGAAGGTGGCCCCAATAATTTAACAATTAACCTCTTATTATATAATGTAGCATTTTTTTCTATTATTTGTTGATGTGTATTGTTTTTTAATGCTTCACAGAAACTGCAGTAAAGCTGAAATTTCCTTTCAACGCGAATCAGTTCAACATGACTTTATGTGTGCTCAGCAGAGGCCTGGCTAGCTGCCACTAGAACAGGCTTATCCAGACCTGAATACATGGAAAGGCTCATGCCTTAAAGGAACTCAGTGTAACTGCTTTTAAATCTGTGCCAGAAACAACACAGGTTCAGTCAAACTCCCAAACGCAGACAAAGGTTTAAAAAAAAAAACAAAACTAATTGGTCAATGTCATGGTCTCTGTTGAACTATGGTGGTAGATCAGATTCATTCACATAGAAAAACACAATGACATGTATTATCACCATCATAATTTATTGGTAAAGCTCAAAAGTGGACATTTAATCAAATAATTAAAATTCATATAAATGACTTGAAGCAGCTGCAACGTGTGTGATATGTAGGGAATAGACACTGAATACTGAATTGAAAATATTATGGTCAGGTGTTAACTTCCTCATTTGTGTCTTATGCAGTGTTTGGAATAACAGTGTTTATTTTTTATTTTATTTTTTACCTTGTTTGCACATGCTGTTGAAGGTTAACACTACAAGAAGTGCAATCTTTTAACAGCAATGCATATTTTATTATTGCAATTAAATAAATGAATTTATTTCATTGCATAATTGTGACCATCACCAGCCCTCCCTAGGGAAGGGTAAATACTTTATTAAAGGGAGGATGTAAAAAAGAGAGGGCAGTGTTACACCAGGGTGAGGGGGGTGGGGGGGGGGAGTTAACAGGGAGGAGGGATACAAGATAGGAAAACGAATGGGTGGGGAATAATCAATAAGTTTCAAGTGATGTGATGTGAAATTGTGGTTGTGTATATTGTGCTTATTGTTGTGTTATCAAGCCAGTCTGGTGACCAGTGTGCGGCTTAGGAATAATGGTGGTGGCTGTGAGCAGAGGAGGAAGTGAGTGGAAGTTACATAAAACAGGTATTTGGGAACAACGTGTCTATGGTTGAGCCCAGTATGAGTGTTATCCCACAGCCCGAGGCCAGTGCGTCCATGACAAATGTGATTCCAAGAGCCGCTACTGCAAAACCCATGAGCCGCCCCCGGGCCCGAAGAAGCAGTCGGGCCAGCAGAAAGAGCGAGAGATCTAGGGGCCCCCGGCGACCACCCCACGGCCAAGCAGCCCCCCGAACGCCCCCAAGGTCCCAAGCCGAGAGGCTGCCATTGCCCCCCCCCATACACACCCAAAAAGCCCCCAAGGAGCCAAGGACCCAGCGCACCACGCCACCGACTCCAACCCCCAGGCCCCCCAGCCCCCCACCCCCCCACCACCACCCACACCCCCGCGCCCAGCCCCCCAAGGGGAGGGCCCAGAGAGCCCCCCGCCCGAGACCCCAGCGGAGGAGCCAAAGCCCACGCCCAGCAGACGACCAGAGCCACGCCGAACGGGCAGCCGGCGGGCACCCGCCGGTGAGCCCAGAGCCAGCAAGGACCCGACCCCAGGCCTGGAGGACCCGGAATGGATGCAGCACCAGGAGCAGCCCGCCCAGGGCGAACGACCACACCCCAAGCCGCATAAGGCACCAGGGGGCCGCTGGGAGTCCCCCCGCCGGTCCCCAGGCACCCCAACCTAGCCCCCCCGGGCGCCCCAGATGCTGATGCCGCCCGCGCCACGAGCTTCAGTTCTTTAAAGCCAGGGCCCCCTCCAGAGGCCAAGCCAGACCGCCCCGCCGGGATGTGGCCCCCTAATCTAACCCTGACACTCTGCCTCACGGGGGACTGCCCAAGCAGGGGCCGCACCAGAAGGTATGCAAGGGCGCGGCACGCGCCACCCGCCCCAGAAGACCCCCGCCAGGACCGGCCCGGCCCGCCGGCCAAGCACCCCGGGCCCCAGGAGCACCCCCAGTGACCAGGACCCCCCAAGGGCAAGCCCCCGGGCCAAGCCCCCCGGGACGCGCCCCCCACCCCAGCCCAGGTCCCGGCCACAGCCCAGCAGGACCGCACAGCCCCAGACGGCACAAGGCCAGCAGCCCAGGGCCCGCCGCCCCCCGGACAGCGCAAGCCACGGGGCAGTGCCCCCCGCCGGCCCGCGAGCAACCGGCGACCCCCCCTAAATATATTCATAGTATCATTAAATTGGTGAATTTGAAATATCTATGATATTTCATTATCTCTGTCATCTTTACCGTCTCATGCTAGCTGAATTGCTCTAAAGGGCCGGATTTGGCCCCCGGTCCTTGAGCTTGACACGTGACGTAATTGAACCACAAAATAGTTCCAGTCTGAAGGGTTTGACTCTTTACTAAGACTGCTTATTTTAACAAGAAATACAATTTTCACTTCAGTCAGTTTGATAGATTTGACACCTTTCCAATTCTTTAACACCAGAGCTTCAGAAGCTGTAAAAGTTTAACCAATAGGAAAGGCAAAAAAAATGAGCATACCCTTTTCTATGACCATGAAATTGCACTTGTTTGAAGACAGGATCAGTTTTCAGGCTCTTTTGGAGGTCGACTTACCTTTGAGACTTGGCTCTGTATCTACACATTGAAAACATTTGGGTCTTTGTATGGAGGATTTTCATTTTTTTTTTTTTTTTTTCAAAGTCCCTGCAACAAAGTCAAATGTAAATGCGTTGAAGCACACGAAGGCAGAAGACCCAATCAGGGGGCAGCTGCTGGTATGACATTTTGTTTCCATCCAAGCGAAGGATCTTGATCCTGGAATAGGACAAAGGTCCGACCTCTCTGCAGAAACTCGTCACATTAAACTCTAAAGAACAAGTGAAAACAAAAAACAACAGGGTTTTCAATGTATTCAACAAATTCCAACACATTGTGATGTTTTCCTGACTCAACTTGCCTCATATAAAAATAACAGTTAGGTACAGTAGCTTTGCAGTGGCTGCTAACATCTTCAGCTACAATAAATATTTTCAAGCCAAAGCTTTATCACAGGACAACTGTCAGATCAACATATGCTGGATGTAGAAACACTATAAATCCTGTTGATATTAAAGGATTACCATTATTACTGTGCAACACATATCTTCACTTCTCAGTAATCTGGATTTGTCTTCAGTGGTTTTGGAGGTGCTGTGAAACAGAAGCAGCAGAAGCCATAAACATTCCCCAAGCATTGATTCAATCTCTCCTGACCCAGACTGCTGGAACTGGCACACTGAGACTGTGGTGGCTGTTCCAGTGCTAGCTAGACGATGAGGTCGATGTTTTTCTATGTGTCTGCCTGTCGGCGACCTCATTTAGAAACAAGAACACACTTTGACTCTTCCAGCCCTCACAAAGTTACACACTTGCTGTTTCATTTATAAAGCAATACTCAGGATCCAAACTATAAAATATGCTTAGGCAAAAAGTTTCCAGATTCACCTGCAAGCAATTTTCCCTGTAAAAAAATCACAGTCCACGCAGAAGCTTGCAAAAGGCAATTCACATCATATCCCACCTAAGCCACACCTACATTCTACCATACATGGTCAATGTAAAGGAACTCATGAATGGTTTTTGCATCTAAATGAGCTGCTGACCAATGGGATTAAATACGCGATCATGGCAGAAAAGAAAAGAAAAAGGAATTTCCTATTCGGTGGTTTCATGTAGTGGCATCACTAACACTGTAAATGAAAAGCAAGTTGGTGAGGTGTGGGCACGCACGAGCGTATGTACACTAAATTGCATCTCATCCGCGTTATGAGGGTTTGTTGAACATTGCTGTGCGTCGGAATAGATGAATCATGCGTTGATGCCACCACGCACCAAATATGTCAGATAGTAAACTGTTTATATGCACATTTTTACAGTTCACGTACATGCATTCATTTTCACTTAAAGCCTTATATGAACATATTTGCATACAAGGCCCTATCAACTCAATAAAGGAGCATTTCTAAAATACAACAGGTGTGTATTTATGATTTTTGTGGGATTATAACTCAGATAAGTGAGGACATTAAATGTATGAGATGAATCTGGCTTCATTTGAACAGCTCACCACTTGCCCAAGTTTCCAAAGTGTTTGTGAGCAAGGATCAAAGTGAACGTACTGGTGCACACTGTTATGGAAATTATTATATTAATCATCATATCATCAAATGTGTGTTCATGTGTCCAATTTGTTATGTTTTAATACACAATGACTGCATTACTCTTTGCACTTTTGAACAGCTGAGTCATGTTAGCACGCATGAACCTTCAAGGCCAAACTCAAACTCACATGCAGATACACACACCAACTGACGGACACACACTATCAAGACAGATATCAGTGGCGCCAGCCTTCCTCAATACATCCACCTCTTCATTCCCCAACGTCTCCACTGTTGGGAGCATATGACCCCCTCCTTTTCCTCTCATCAGGGTGGAACTTTCTTCTCTATCTGTATAAAGCTTAAGCTGTGGAACTTTCCCAGTTGGTTGCTGGCCGCCTTTCCTTCCAACAGGATGGGACACTCTTTTTTTGTACTCTTTTTCATTTAGTTTATAATAAATCCTTTTTCATAAAATCATCATGCTTTGACTGGACATCATCATTCAACCAGAGAATCATCATGTCTCCAAATGAGGTCAACCGCAAATTTGCCGTGACAACACATTCTCATGCTACATTTATTACTATAAAAGTATAAATCACAAACTCTGTGTGAAAAGTGTCATGTGTATCTTTCAGATCCCAATGATTATAAATGAGATCCCAGGTCAGTGATGCTCAAGTCACAATTTGGCTCTCTGGTGCTATAGCCTACATTGCAATAAAAACATTTGCAGTTTCGGAGGACCCAGTTAGAGGAGGGGCAAGACAGAAGAGAAAATCAACATGTGCCTCGGGCTCTACTTCTTTTAAAGCATTACTGAAGTTCTCATAAGTCTCTCTTTATTTTCAACCCACTTTTCTCACATTCCACATAAATATTTGAGTATTTTCCCAGTCCTCGCTCTGACTGGACTCACCCTGGCACCACCGTTCCTCTCACTTTCTGCACAAAAAGGCTTCTTTGTTCACAGACACATTTTCCATAATTCTTCATCACAGCAGGATTTGTTAGACTCCCCAAGTATCCGCCAACATAACTCTATAATCCTTGTGCATGTAGAATGGTCGAACGGATCTTGTGACTGCATGTGTGCAAGGTTAGCATGAAACGTATTACATGTCACTATTCAGATATTATTATGAGTGCATGCCAAAAGATACGTATTACAAAAAAACGTGTTAACATGTTTGAAGATAATCTTCATACCTAAACAATGTAACACACAAAAGACTGATTTGGTGATGATTGTTCTTTTTTTTTTTAAATAAAAGAAAATAGGTTATATATTTAACAATACACTGACAAAAGAGGTAATTATTATTTTACAGGTAAAAACTAGTTTTATCCCTCTAATTTGTGCTTACTCTTAGCTTTAATTGCCATGTTTCGCACAACATAGTTGATGTTTGAGAATGTTTTTCTAAAATAATCTAAAATGAATTTTACAAAAATCAATCACTTCAAAGGTTGGATCATCCATATCAATGAGGAAAATCCAAATAAAATGTAGATGGGATGCAGACATGAAGTCAAAAGACTGCGTAGATATGTTTGTTCTGTTGGAATATGCGTCTCACCTTGTATGGCATTGGCCTCCAGATAGAAATACTGCAGGGTTGTTGGTACTCTGGGAACAGTGGTAAGCTTGTTATATGAAAGATCCAGCTCCACCAAGCTTGAAAAGTTAAACACCTGTCGGTGGACATTAGGGTTCTGCAGGCCGCAGTGACTCATGCGGAGGTATTTGAGGTCGAGCAGGCCTTCAAAACTGTCCTCGTCCAGACCAGTGAGAGAGTTGTTGGAGAGATAGAGCTGCTGGACAGAAGGAGGTAAATGTCTGGGGACGGCTGAAAACAAGTTTCCACTGAGGTCCAGCAGATTCAGACTACCCAGACCTAGAGGACACACACACACACACACACACACAATGAAACACACTTAAAATCTTGTGATAGCGACTGTAGTTCCCGCAATTGCACTAACCCTAATTCAGAGCGATGAAGTAAAAAAATTGGGTGGAATTGATTGTGACATTTCTTCTGCCATCATATAACATTTGTCATGTAATAAAATGATGATTATTATTATTATTATTATTATTATGCATCAATTTTATATAGTGCTTTTCTAGGTGCTCAAAGTCACTTTACAATAAAGGGAGCAGTGTTGGAGTTCGGTGCCTTGATCAAGGGCACCTCGGCAGTGCTCGAGAAGTGCCCTGGCACCTCTCCAGCTACCAGAACCACTTCCGTTGGTCTATGGAGATAGTTTGCTACTAACTACCACAAACGCACAAAAAATATTGTATTGAGTGAATGATAGTTGTATCACTGTCACCACTTTAGGAAAATGACTCTGTTGTATAACAGTTTTAAAAATAATTGTCTAAAGTCTGAAACAAATGTAAACAGACTGGAACCAGTTCCATAATATAATAATCAATCAGAACCAGTGTAGCTCAAAGGATGTATTACTAACTATTTTGAACCAACTCGTAACTCTTCTTATTCCTTATGCGTGAATGTGTTTGTAGGGGTTATGTCTGCTTGTTTACCTGTGAAATCTCCTTCTGTGAGGGTTTGCAGTCTGTTTCCCTGCAGTAGAAGCAGAGTTAGGTTTTTCAGGTTCTTGAAAGCTCCTGGGCTGATGCTGCTGATCTGGTTGTGGGCCAGTCTAAGTTGTTTGAGACCCACTGGTAGAGCACTGGGTACCGAGGTCAGGTGATTGTTGTTAGCAAAAAAATAGTGCAGGTGAGTGTGGTTTTGTAAAGAGTTCTGCTCCAACTGGTTACTCTGAAGCTGGTTATTGTCTAAGATGAGCCAGTGCAAAGCAGTGATATTT
Source organism: Gouania willdenowi (assembly GCF_900634775.1). Classification (NCBI taxonomy): domain Eukaryota; kingdom Metazoa; phylum Chordata; class Actinopteri; order Blenniiformes; family Gobiesocidae; genus Gouania; species Gouania willdenowi. Next base: position 22,691,609 of record NC_041048.1, on the reverse strand, counting down.
GCCAAAGCAGACGAGGACAAGGATGTAATGTTGTTAGCCTGGAAAAAAGAAGAACATGTCCATAAGTCAACACAAAAGTGGTAAAAAAAAAAAAAGACCCACTTGTCCTTTGATCATTGTGTTCCACCTCACTTCACTGTTTTTCCTACCTGGAGAAAAAGGTACTGGGTTCTGTTTGGCAGGTTGTCGGGAACATTTGTCAGGCCTCTGTGGTCACAGTAGAGGGCTGTGGGCCATTGAATCGGGCAGTCACACAACTGAGGACAGGATCTCGGGTTGTTAGATCGGAACCAAACTGGGTCCAGTCGTCCCTGGAGGCTCATCACAGTGGGTTCACCCTGCAGGCGGTTAATCCACAAAGGAATGCCTCCATAGTCCAGTTCTTCAGTCGCATTGGCAGAACCGAAACCCATCAGCATCACCAGCATGGCACAGCACAGGAAAGCCATTGAGACAGCTGGTGAAGGGAGAACAAAGTGAAATAAATTACTTTTCCATATTGACAAGAACCAATTATTTAGCATTGTTCGATTTATTAATGGACAAATACTTCCATAAACAGCACTGATTTAATATGAATGAATAAATAGACAAACGAAATGCAAACTCAAACTAAGGGATTCATCGACAATAGGGAGCATGATCATTCTTAACAAAAAAATATATTTAAAAAAAGAATTAATTCAAATCCATAAAAAAAAAATTAGTTTTAGCGTTTTTTCACAATAAAGCAATGAACAGCAAGTGTCAATATGAGATAATTTATTGGGATTTTTTGCATTTCCCCTGAAAATATTCAGATCAAGTAGTGTTTTGTACGTATCCCTCTATTCTAAATTCATATTCATGACTGTGTCCTGTGAGTTTGTCTGATTCAGGAAACTGTCGAAAATCTATGAATGAACAAAATGGAATGACAGTGAATTATTACAGACTTGCTCTGTTATTGTTGGTTTCTTACTTCTAATTTGAATTGCTATGGATTTAAAAAAATATTTTAACAAACAAAAGGTTTGTAATAATGAAAATCAGCCTTCATTGTCATTATTATATATGTAGAGGTACATATGACGTGCACATACAGTATTTAGTTAGTTCTCTGCATCAGCACAGGCAGACGTAATGTCTGTTCTTTGGACACACGTATGCTTTAAAACTTGAGAGTAAGGAAGGAATACCATCATCATGCCTGCACATATGGTTACAGCAACACCCACTAAGATGGTATGCACAGGATCACAGGATTATTAAACACAGGGGTTATATAACAAAGTTGCAAAAAAGATTTGTCTCATAGTGAGGTTTTGCCCTTTTTTTTCTTGTACAGTGTAGCTTAACACACATTCAAGCTGTAATTGTTTCCAGCTTTGCCTACATTTCAGACAGAGCATATGAATGCAGAGAGTAAAAATTTAAATAAGAAAATGACACTTACCTTTGTGAGCAACACAGAATCCCCAGTATTTCCCAATTAATCCCTTGGGAGCAATGTGGGAATGTTTCACTATGTCTGCATGTGTGCATGTGTGTGTGTTTTTAAGCTGCCAGGGGTGTTTGCCCTGTCTAATGCATTCCTCTTCTTCCAACACTGCCCATATTCCAGACCCCAGACCTTCTTCATAAGCTTCTCTCCTTTAATTTTTCCTTTTAACTTCTGTACATTCGTTTAATGTTGAAAGGCCATTGCTTGCAAATATATAGAAATACTCATTCAGATTAGTGTGTGTGTGTGTGTGTGTGTGTGTGTGTGTGTGTGTGTGTGTGTGTGTGTGTGTGTGTGTGTGTGTGTGTGTGTGTGTGTGTGTGTGTGTGTGTGCGTGCGTGTGTGTGTGTGTGTGTTTTCTCACGAGCACTGAAACCACAAAGTACCCGGGGAGCCAAAGAGACCATTATTCGTGTAATACAGTGTGTGTGCGTGCGTGTGTGTGTGTCCTCCAGCAAAACCGGGAAAACGATTCCAGATTTCCTCCTCCTTAAAGAGAGAAGGGAAGGAGAAGGATGAAGACATAGTAGGAAAGCTATGATTTAATCGGTTGATTGTGAATAGCTCCCTCTAGCAAGAGCAGAACTAATCACATTTTTTTTGTTCACCTTGTCTGCATACGCTGTCAAAGGTTAACACCATATACTGCATGTAGTGCAATATTTTGGTGACAGCCATGCATGTTTTATTATTGCAATTATTATTATTTTATTGCATAATTGTGATTTTGAGTGACTGCTATAGAAAAAGTAAACTGCTGGATGAGTGAAAACTTCCTTCAACTAATTCATGACAAGATGGAGGTGATTGTCTTTGGTAACAAGGTCTTGATCTTTAAAAGCTAAAGACCAAGTCAAAAACCTTGGTGTTCTGATTGAGTCAGATCTGACATTCAGCAGCTTCTACCACCTAAAGAACATCTCCAGAGTGAAAGATTTAATGACTCAGAAAGATCAGGAGAAACTGGTCCATGTTTTTATCTCCAGCAGACTGAACTATTGTAATGGTCTTCTGACAGGAATCCCCCAAAAGAGCATCAAACAGGTCTTAACTCGAACAAAGAGGTCAGAACACATTACTCCAGTTTTAAAATATTTACACTGGCTCCCAGTCAGCCTCAGAATAGACTTTAAAGTTCTGCTACTGGTGTATAAATCTGTGAATGGGTTTGGTCCAGAATACATCAGTGACATCAGTGGACACAGGTCAGATAGTGGAGCCCAGAGCTCACAACAAACATAGTGATGCTGCTTTTAGTTGTTATGCTGCAAAGAAGTGGAACAAACTGCCAGCAGAGCTGAAAACAGCATCACATGTGAACATTTTTAGATCAAAGTTAAAGGAGCTCTTTTTCTCTACTGCGTATGATTGAGAGAGAGATTTTTGGTGATGTTGTTGATGTCATGTGTTTGTTGATGATTTTAAATGTTTTTACTGCTGATTTTAAATGTTTTTCCTGCTGATTTTAAATGTTTTTCCTGCTGATTTTAATGTTCATATTGATTTTCAAGCTGTTAAATGTTTTTCTGTTACACTTTTTGATCATGTAAGTAAGTACGCAATCTTTATTTATAGAGCGCTTTTCACAGGGGGAGAGGATATCCTGCCACTGGGGGGTGCAGCGTGCAGCCACTAGGCACTTCTCACACTTCCCTGAGCTGGAGGGGAGGGGGGCGGGTAGAGGGCCGTCGAAGGAGTATACCGTATAACAGCGTTAACCTAACCAATAAAGCGGACAAGGTCTGGTCTGTAACGGCCACATCTACAGACCATGGAGACGCCGCTTCTCAACCTATGGCTAAACTCAAAACCTACCTATTTGTTAAAGTGTATAGCGTACAACAGCGTTACCCTAACCACGAGAGCGGACAAGGTCTTGTCTGTAACAGCCGCATTTACAGCTCCTCAGCCACCGTTAGAGATAGACATTTTATTACTAAACGGCAACAAAAAAATTACCAATCTACGGGAAGAAATTTTTGTGGCTAAAAAAGAATTATACTGTATAATAGTGTAAACCGAACCGCTAGGAACAAAGCCCCAATTCATGCAGGCAGACCTGCTAATTCTGTATCATGTTTTTCTGCAGTCTGTGTCTTCTCCTCGCTCTTCTCATTGTGTTCTGTTTCAGGTGTCTTGATGCTGGAGCTAACAGTACCTGATCTGTGGTTTACGACTCAAGATATTTGTATACTACACCTTAGCATTATTAATAACTAGATTTATATTTGACAAACTATAAGTATAGAACACAGTTGTTTAAGATTGTGTTCATTTAATTTGTAAAAATAAATAAATAAATAAATAAATTAAAAAAACATATTTTGTATTCAGTATTTTTTATTTTTTTTAATCAATTACTAGGCATTTTAGGCGACCCCATTTAAACTAAAAGCAACCCCATATGGGGTCCCAACCCCAAGGTTGAAAAACACTGAGTTAGTTAGTTAGTATGTAAGTAAGTTAGTTATTTAGTTAGTTAGTTTATTTATTTGTTAGTTAATTAGTAGATTAGTAACTTAGGTTGGATAGTCTGTTACTAAGTAAGTTAGTTACTAAGTAGTTAGTTTCCTAGTATACATGTTTTATGTTAATTAATAGCATAAACTAGGTTATGTTATGACAGTTTCATACCCTCACCCAATTAAATCTAAAGATTTATTTTCAAGTATTTCTGATGTAGGTAAAGTAATGTCATTAGGTGGAGGATATTAGTTATTGCCTCATAACTGTCAGTGAGTCACTGTCACATTTAGAAGAAATAAGGTGTAACTGTGTCGACCTGTTTGGTGAGCACATCCTCGTACACTAAAATGTGAAATCACGCAAACGAAAAATGTGGTTCCTCCACTCTGTCATTTGATGATTTTTCTTTTTTTTACTCAGTTTTTTTAATTTATTTTTTTCTTTTTATTTATTTATTTATTTATTTATTTATTTATTTATTTATTTATTTTTTGTTTTTTTGCTTATACTCACAACGCTAAATATGACCAATCTTGGCCTCACAACCAGACCAGTTGGTATTAATATTTAATGAGACTTATTATTAAGTCTAAACAGGATAACATCTAAAGAAGGACAGCTGCACTGCAGAAAAGAGTTGGACATAAAGTCTGATCATTGTGACAAAGAGATATTTCATAACATTGGAATTTCTTATTTTCTTTTCTTTTCATAAAAAATCTGGAATTTCCTTCCGGAAGTATTTGTTTGCTTCGTCTGTTTAGTTTTTACCATCAATTTACACGAGAGGGCGCTGTTTAGTCAGAAATCCATAGCAGTCAGCTAAAGTAACGAATTTGAATTAGTTTATTATTGTTTTCCATACAGATGCACTGAAAGTAATGATTATGTAAAGTGTAGTTTTGTTTCGTTTTTTTCCCCAATGTTATATGATCAAGTCTTGCCTAGATTGATGAGAACTGCTGTTATCATTGATGTAGAATGGATTTGATGATAAATCTTTCGGAAATAAATGTATCTAGTTATTTTTAAATCATACATCATAAAAATCTAATAATCTAAAACTAAACAACTCTTTGTAGCCTGATGGTTCAACAAAGGCAGTGTTGTTAAGTCATCTTAACGGTGTTTAAACCAAAAAAGAACAGCTTTTATCCACAGGAGAAAAAGATGAGAGGGTTGACTGTGTAATGTTGACCATGTGCTTGTGGATTATGTATGCGTCTGTGTCCACATCTGCTTTCCATCACATAGTTCTCTATCTGCTGCTATGCCCTGGGGTGCCATGGTTTGAGTTACCTTCAAGGAGCCACATTGTCCCACAAACACTTGAGCCATCATTTGAAAAAAGGTTTTATTTAAGTACTTTTTAATCTTTATTTATTTTGTGTTCATAATCCTCAAAATCTAATGACTCGTTCCTTGTCCCATTTCAGATATTTCCTGAAAATTTCATTAAAATCCGTCCATTAGTTTTTGAGCTACACTATTCATAGACAAATAAATAAATAGAACATAAAATGGACAGCTGAGTGAATTAACTGTAATATAATTAGAAAAAAACAACAACATTGTAATTGCTTTGAAGTCTTACTACTTTTAGTTTGTTTTTTTTGTTGTTTTTTTTTAAGAATATGTAATTAACAAAAACAGCAAAATATTCACAAATGTATTTTTGATTTAATTTTAGCCTGTAGTTTAGCTTCTATCAGGCCTTTTTAAATTGAAGCAGTACTAAAACTGACCACGTGATAAATCATGAATGTTTCCTCATGGTTCCATCCATAGGTGAAGTTTTGTGTCCTAAAGGGTTACAGATATGGGCAATGATTCCCTTAGCAAAAAGTAGTATACTTGAAGTTCATTTTATTAAGTATGCTTGAGTATAAGTATACCAAGTATACTATGGACCATGTGCTTGTAGCGTACTAGAAAGTATACTAATTTAATACTTTAATTGGAACATTTTAGGTTTAAGTACACTTTATAAGGTCATTTTAAGTTTACAAAAGTAAACTTTCAAGTGCACAAGTATACTCATATATGTACTACTAGTATACTAGGTATATACTTCTAGTCCACATTTTAGTTTATTAAAGTATACTTAGAGTATACTTTTATTAACTAAGAATAAGTATAAGGTTTAGTAATAAAGTATAAGTGTAAGTCTAAGTATTAATGTACTTAGTCTAAGACTAAGTACATAAGTTTTAATGTACTTAGTCTTAGACTATTCTTTATACTTTTCAGAATGAGTAATAGTATTTTCAGTATTCACTATACTTTTCTTAAGTATATAAAATATAGTATATAAAAAGTAAACTTCAAGTATACTGCCTCAGTTTTAGTATAAAATAAGTATACTTGTAGTACAAGTATAAGCTTTATTACTAAAGGTTAAGTGCGATTCTAAGTATTAATGTACTTTGTCTTAGACTATTCGTCATACTTTTCAGTATAAGCTAAGTATACTCCATTAGACTTTTCTTAAGTATAGAAAATATAGTATAGAAAAAGTACACTTCATATATACTGCCTCAGTTTAAGTATAAAATAAGTATACTTGTAGTATACTTGAACAAACTACTTTTTGCTAAGGGTTGTCTATGAGTGTCCATCAAGTGAGAAACTTCCACCGTTGTCTTATCAAAGTAAATTCACTCTGCAGATCAATTCACATTAAACACTAAAACTTATTGTGATTGGTGACACTGCATGCACTCCTGTGTTACGTACTCCTACACGCTCATTCTGCAGATTAGTGGCTAAAGAGGCAATTCTCTGGAGGAAGCTTTATGAGACATTCCTGAAATGAGTTCACAGCCACAGCTAGCGAGGTTAGATCCTCTGATGTTACCAACCCTGCACAGTGCTGCCTCTAACCCAGACCAGAGATCAGCGGGAAGGCATAAGCGGGGGTTGGGTGTCTTAGTTACCCCAAAGCTCACCTTAGCTCCTTACTTTGAAGACTGTTTTTTGTTGCTTGCAAAAATCTGTTATCTCTGTGTACGGAAAATAACCGACCTTATCTATTCAACCATCTCATAAAAACTCAAGGTGATGTATTCAGAATGTGGGCAACCCAATAAAGCTTTGGAAACTGTGAGCAAACTACCATCATTTACCATCAGTGTTGAGTTCATAAGGTTCACTGGTAAACACTTCCTTAAACAGTTATTCTGCTTTATTTAGACAGAAGTAAATCAGATTTTTATCTACATATGATGGGTGCTCATTGAAATTTGAATATCTATCTTTAATGTCTACTGCGTTTAAGCTACTACCCTCGTATTGTGAGGCAACATTGCTACCCGTTGCTTCACCAAGAAATTGTGAATAGTTCCATGCATTCAATGGGAATTTCAAAAATAATATACATTAAAGGGAAATTAAAAGCCCCCCTAAACACCATCAGTGAGCAAAAACACATGTCTATTTTTCATCCTAAGATAGAAGACAAAACACAAAGACACACACATTGGTTCAGTTAGGCTGGAAAAAGTTTGAAGAACAGATGAATGTGAGCAGAATGCTCAGATTCAAGAAGAGATGGGAAAAAATAAAAATAAAGGAAGAGGCCCACATTCAGACCAGACAGCCAATATAAGTCAACTCTTACACATGTTTTAATTTCCTCCTTTTCAAAATGCACGTGACTAAAAGCTGTCTCTGTGTTTGGGACGTTTAATTACTCATCTTAATTTAGTGTTTCTACAGTTAAATGAAAGTCTGGTTAACTCATTTAATCCTCAACCCTGTGTTTAAAATCTTTGCACAGCAGAACAGACTTGGGTTTTTTTTTTTACTCTTTATTACTAACAAATGTGTGCTGATTAAAACATGGCTAGCATCCATGTACTATATAGCTTTAGCTGGATGACCTTTAAAGAAACTCAGAGTGCTCACCTTAAATCATTCTATGATGAGGCATACGTTCTCCCTGTAAATGTAGAGGAGTGGCAATAAGACACTTGTTAAAGATAATGGTTTTGTAAGATAAAGTCCTATAGATCCGGGAATTACATCAGGTGATCATCCTACCATTGATTTCACTAGAAATTTATTCAAGTTGTCCTTCTCTGACATGTGGAAGCAAAAATAATAATAATTTAAAAAAAACAGTTGTTTTTGTAGCACTCAGTGACATTTACTTGCTTATTGTGATGATATGGATGCATGGTTGGATGGATGCATGGATACATGGATGCATGAATGGATGGATGAACAGTTGGATGCATGGATGGATGGATGGATGCACAGATGGATGGATACGGGAATTAATGGATGGATTAATGGATGGTTGGATAAATGCATTGATGCAGTGATGCATGGGTGAATGAATGAATGGATGGATGCATGGATGGATAGATGGACACATGAACAAATGGATGGGCAGACGGATGGATTCATGGATGCAAGGATGAATGCATGGATGAATGAATGGATGAATAGATAAATGGATGTATGAATGAATAAATGGATGGATGCACGGATGTATGCATGGGTGGAAGGACAGATGAACAGATGAATGGATGGATACATGCATGGATTGATTGATGGTTGAATGGTTGGGTGGACGTATGGATTCATAGATGGATTTATGAATGGATGAAAGGATGGGTGGGTGGGTGGATGGATGATGGATGAATGCATGGATGGATGATTCATGAATGAATGGATGGGTGGATAGATGGATTCATGGATGAATAAATGCTTGGATGGATAAATGGATGGATGATGGATGGATTGATGAATGATGGATAGGGGTGGATGGATGAATTTGTGGTTGCATGGATGAATGGATGCATGGATGGATGGGTAGATGGATGAATGAATGACGAATGGATGAATGGGTGGATGGATGAACAGATGATGCATGAATGAATAGATGGATGCATGGTAGGGTGGGTGATGGGTGGCTAGGGCGATGGATGGATTCGTGGCTGCATGGATGGATGGATGTTCCATTGTTTTCTACTTGTATGGAAAAGACGTTGATCTGAATTATAAAGCTAAGTGTGCTGCACAGATGGAACAATCCCTTATTACAGCCACACCATCTCACATCATTCATATGGTGGAAAAAGAGACAGTGAAGTGGGTTGTGGGGTTCTCCACAACTCCTGAATGAGCACAGTGGGGATACAGACTGGACATGGGGGTGGAAGTAATCAGGAGTCCAGGAACAGAAAGAGGGGTGGAAAGGGGCCTGGCATAACGACAAAGACAGCAGGGAGGAGGGAAAGGCATGTTTTTGTTGAGTATGTGCGTACCCTCAAATCCTGAACACACTCATAGAGGGGGAACAAAGAGGCCCAGCATCAGGTAAGTGTATGAGCATGCATGCTTGTGTGACCATTTTTGCAGAACTTTTTCCTCAGGGCAATTTTTCTTTTAATATTTTCTGGTTTCTTGGCAGTGATGGCATACAAGCCTGTTTTTTTTTTTTTAATGATTATTTTTGTAAACCCTCTTGTGGATTAAGACCTTTAAGAAAATGCCCCATTTTTTTAACCTACAAGTTTTTTCTCTCACCATTAATTTAATGTTAGTGTTAAACCTAACGTTTTGGATGCAAACAACGCCTGAAAATACTGTTTAACACATTTCCCAACCTTGCTGATTGCTTCCTTGGGAATAAGTGTCTTTTTCAGCCTTTTTTTATTCAAACATCATGCAACTCTGACTGGTAACCCTTTCTTTCATCACATTAGTTTGCTATCTTTTGCTAAAAAAACCCAAAACAAAACAAAACGAAAAAAAACAAATCAAATGTCTTTAAACATTTTGATAGTTTTTGATAGATTTTGATAGTTTTTAGACTTATTTGTCTAAATGACAACAAGTTGCACAGACTGAAGCCATAAAAGTGAACATTACCACTCAGCTTTGCACTAAGTTGTGAACTCCATGACTTTCCTCACTCTTGTGTGTGTCTCTCTGTTATATCTGTGTTAGACTGCGGCAAAGTTTGGAGTGCGTGCACGACCATGCAGCTTGTGATAGTCTTCCTGCTGTCTGCCCTACTTCCACTCTCCCTCAGTCATCGACAGGACCCGCTAGGGTGGTTGTACGCCCCACGGGCTCAGGGATACTTTCTAGGCACGCTGCAGGCGGACGCTGCAGCAGCCGATTGTCCAGATGAGTGTGACTGCCCTCCTTCCTTTCCTGTGGCCATGTACTGTGATGGGAGGGGCCTGACAGCCATGCCAAACATCCCCTCCCGCATCAAATACCTGTACCTTCAAGACAACGCCATCACAGCTATTCCAGACTCAGCTCTATCCAATGCAACTAATCTAGTGTGGCTTATGATAAATGATAATCAGCTGACATCTGAAGCCATTGACACAAAGGTAAACTTTAGCCCAGTCGCACAGGGATCGTGAAACTGTCACGAAAATGATGTGCATGGCAATACAAATTCCTAATATTTTTCGAGCTGCAGGGATCAAAGTTTCATTTTGCTAAGTTACACAATTTATTTTTGTGCAAAAAAAACACGAGTTTGAAAGTCGTGTCCACGAAAATAGAAACTTTCATTTTTGTGACAATGCCACGTTCCTCTGTGAGATCATGACGAAAGTGATGCTGGTCAGCATGACTATCAGTTGTAAAAAAAATATGCTGGGTTTGCTTTTTTGGGAGTTAGGATTAGGCCAGTGGTTTTCAACTTTGTTTTTCACCATGTGGGGTCGCTTGGAATTGAAATGGGTTCACCTGAAATATAGTAATTGATAACAAAACAAAAAACAAATAGTGATTCACATTTTAATTATTATTATACACCACACAAAACTGTGTTCTATGCTTTGATTTCTTAATTATGAATCTAGCTGAAATCAAATACATTATAAAATGATCGAAGCTGGCGCATTTCGTCAGTTGTTACTTTGTGCAACAACAAACATTATCAAAAGCTAATTCTAGAAAAAAAAAAATGTCTCTGTGGTCACCACAAAATTGTGATATCAAAATGGGGCTAAGACCCAAAAAAGGTTAGAAACTACTGGGTTAGGCACTTGGTAAATTATTAATTAACATTGGAAATAAAAATAATTAATAATCTGCACTTTTGTCATTGCTAATCTTTAGGATAAACACCAATGGCCTTTAAAGGTGCAGTCTGCAACTCTCAGATCCCTCTCCCACTCTCCCTCCCCACTGCTCTCTTGCCCTGCCTCCAAACTTTCCAAAGTCCCTCCCTCAGAGGAGCTAACAAGCTAACATTAGTGTAACAGCAACATCACGGTAATATAAAATGTACTGTTAAAAGCATATTAATGCAGTGCTTCTCTGTTTCAATGTGCACACACCACAGCAGCAGCAGCAACACAGTGTCAATTACAGCAGCCCACATGGAGCCTGCTGCGTGCACATGAACAACACATGCACTACAGAGTTCTAGTGTAACAAATACAAATCAAACATAATGTAAATCAAGCAGCAGTAATTACTTTTCAAGCAGAAAAGTTGCTAATTCCATCTTCTACTCTTCCAGACCATACACTGTAAAAAAAGACGGTGCTCCAGCTACAGGAAGGGGCCTGTGAGCAACAGCTGTCAGACAGCCCATCAAACACAATCATGGCTCTGAGTGGTTCTTTTTGCTCGGTCGTGTTGCATTCTGGCAACCTGCCAAAGGCTGCAGGAGCAGCAGGGACTCAATGAGTCTGTTTTTTTCACCCAAACTACTAGTTTGATGTAAAGCTGTCCTTACATAGTGACAGCTTTAGCAAATATGACAAAAAGTCGCTTTTATAAGAGTTGCAGACTGCACCTTTAAAGAATGGATTAATTAACAGTTGTTATTTGTTTTCTATTAAATACACAGTACAAAACTTTTTTAATTAATTTTTTCATAATTTATGTCTAATGAGTAATATTTACATTAGTTAAACATGTAAAAACATTTTGGGAAGAGAGAGACGTGACTTCGTTTTTACTGAGAAAAAAATCTAGAAATGTTGAGTCTATAAAGAGAAATTGCCGTGGATGTGGGTGCTGAAGCAGCATGTATCTACAGTATATGTAAGTATCTTTTCATTATTTTTGCAGGTGTTTCTGAAGTTGGGGAGTCTCGAGCGCTTGTATCTACAACACAATAATCTGAGCAGCATCCCTGTAAACCTCCCTCGCTCTCTGAGAGACCTGAGGATTAACCATAACATGATTGAAAAGGTATTGCATCACATTATTATAACATCCGTTGGCAAAACTCTTCAGTCTATCTTTCATGTCGGCAGATACTTTTAACTTCAACCCCTCCGTTGCCTAGGTAACCCCAGCAGACCTGGAGGGAATGGATAATCTTACGATCTTCTATCTCCATGATAATGCTATCACTGACATTGGCTCATCGCTGAAGGCACTGAAATCCTTGACGCTGCTTGACATCAGTGGTAACAGGCTGACCAAGGTACTATTGTTTCAGTGGCCGTGCAGCACACGGGGGATGTTGGCTTATAATCTTACATATGTGGTTTGACCTCCTCAGGTCCCAGAGGGTCTCCCCGAACATCTGCACCAGCTTTACCTGGAGTCCAACTCGATTGAGTCTTTACCAGAGGGGTTTCTGGGTGGTTTTAACCAGCTGGAGTACATAAGGATGGCACACAACCAGCTCACAGACAAAGGTATCCCCCCTTCCACGTTTAATGTGAGCGGGCTGGTGGAGCTGGATCTGAGCTTCAACAAACTGGAGAGAATCCCTTCTGTGAGCTCCACGCTGCAGCACCTCTACCTGCAGGCCAATAAGATCAAAGGTACTCATTTGATGTCGTTCAAAGAAATAGTTTTCAAAGACCAAAAATACATCATTATGTGGAAATGTTTTACCTACTACCTTTTTCTCTCTTCGGCTGCAGAGTTCACGCTCGGTAGCTTCTGTGGCTTGATGGACATAACAAACTTCTCCAAACTGCAAACGCTTCGACTGGACGGGAATGAGATCAGTCGTGAGGACATTCCCACAGAGTCGGCTCTGTGTCTGCGTCAGGCTTCCACCATCGAGGTTTAAAGAAAGGATGTGAAATAGTTTGAACCAAGCACAATCAGAGCGATGAGGGGATGAGGCTTTAACAGTAACTGTCAGTAGCAGCTCCTTTTCTTTGTACATCTATGATAAATAAAAGTGAAAACATTGTTGCTAAATGATATCACCATCGTTCTTTGACCAAACATGAAGTAACCCTGCACTTTCTTTTCCCTTTTTAAACGTCTTGGTGTTTTTAATTTCTTTTTATTTTTAAGTAAAGGTATAAAATGTACCTTTTATAATATAAACCAAGGTATATATCAAATCCAACTCCTAGGCAGAGTCTAGCAGGCTTTTCTATTGCATGAATATTTCTTAATGTTTTGCCGCTTTGATAGAAACAAATTAAAAAATACTGTGAGTTCCTGATTGTTTTAAAAGGCAAAGACAAACACAGTTGAACATTTATTTTTATACTGTGGTTTATTAATCACACCAAAGGAGTGCTTTAGCTTTAGCAGTTCTTCTGTTCTGTATACATTGCATGGATTGATTTTATTACTGTGACAACATGGGCTTTTTTTTTTGAAGCCCCAAGCATAATCAATAAAAGTAAAACATTTGTCATTGTGTTCCCTCCTCTCATAATGTGAATCAACAGAATAATAAAAATGACTTTCCCCTAAATGTTCATGTTTCTAACTTTATCTACGGAATCAGGTATGCATAACTATTACATCATTAGTGATAATAACAATATAATTGCACTAATTGGGTGATTGGGTGGAATGTAGAGGATTAAGCAGCAAGTGAACCTCAGAGTTGAAGTGTTTAAGTGAGAATGGGCAAATGTGAAGGTTTTTTTTAATCAAAATTAGTGTTGTATAAAGGAAAGAATCAGAGTTTTAAAGTAACCCTCCACTGTTTTTACAAGTTTGGCTTAAAAGCTTCTGAATCTATGTATTAGATCATTTCTGAAAACGCCAAATTTTCACCGTATGATTTAATTGTTGTTTTTTATTCAGATCCGTCATCTTGAATTTCCGCAAAGCATCCTGGGTTGATGACGTGTGAGACAACAGGTCATAATTTACAATGTAGCCCCATTGAGTTTGCTTTGCTTACTTTGCTCATCAGGATTATAGATGAACAAAATGTGTCAGAATCTGCCTCACCAGCTGGAAACGGAGCATTTGTCAGACGAGGAAAGAAGGGGAAGTGAAACAGATGAGGGAAAAAAACCATTAAATCCCTGTAGATTCAGACAATCCCAGCCCCTGTTTGAACAGGAAGTGGTGCATCTAGCATTGACTTTATTAACAATCATGAGAGCTTTTATTTCATTTAACCCCAAATTGAATGTTCATGATCTGCCTTTGTGTCAAGCTTAGGTCGTCAACAGTATCAAAAACTTTTGACATTATTGAAAACGTATACAAAACAATAAAAAGCAACAGAAATGTCCCTGACTACAATCAGTGCTGCTATGATGGGACTGTGTTTGCTCTATAAAGTGAATGATATACACTCATACAGTATATCACTGTTGGAATATAAAAACTCTGTCAGTTTTCCTACAAGATCTTCCAGAATCTTAACCAGCACAGATACAGTACGGCCTTTGATGATTTGAAACGAAAAAGAAGGAGAAAGAAAGTAGATAAGGACAATGATTACTGAAAAAAATCAATACCTCCATTTTATTGTTGAAGGAAACATGACTTGGCTTTTTTTTTTTACAACAATAAGGATGGCTTCAAGGAGAGTTTTATATATGACGGATATTTATTTTTCTATTGCTATAACAATTATTTCTGCCAATCATGATGAATGTTTCCAGAAGCAGTTTGGGAGTTAAAATGATGTGAGCAGTGATTCATTTTTGTATCAAGGTGTGTTGTTCTGGTGGGGAGGACAAAAACTGTCTGTCCTTAAACTAGTGTTGAGAAAGGCTTTGTTGTGGCTTCACCAGCACTTCATCATCACAAATAATGTCTATCATAAGCTTACTGTGGTTAGCCTGTGATCCAGCATCACTGGCCAAAGCCAAGGAGCTGATTTAAAAAGATAAGGGCAGAAATAATGCCTATTATTCTGTACTTTAAAGTTAAACACTTTGTAATTCATTGTTTATAACACAATAAAAAGCATTTCAATGACCTTTTGCTAATTTTCCAATCAAATGAATTTACTTATGTACACTTGGTGTTTATAGGAATACAGGAGCAAATACATTGTTCATAATTTGTGAAAATCTGCAGAAAAACTTAAAATCTAAAAACCCATTTATTTTTTTTAAACTTAGAGAAAGAAAATATCTCAATCCAGAAGCAATCAGATGGTGCATTTCAGTAAAAATCACTGTAGAAATGTGTTCAAAGCTTTCCCGCTTCCCTATTTTTATAGAAATTTAAATTATCATTGTAAAAAAAAAAAAAAACAGACTGCATGACAAACAATGGGGTAATTTATTAACCAGACCTCATTTGTTGGACTGCTTTTAACCCCTGGAGGAATAGGCAGCATGTTTCTGGAGTCAAGAATTTGAGTTAATTGTTAGCCTAGTGTTAATGTGCAGCCAGAGGCACTAAGACTTGTGCTGAATTTGACTTTCACATGACTGATTACATCAAAGCCAGATCTAGTCCTAGTTTACTGTTTACATTTACAGGACACAGTGTATGTCCTCCACAAGAGACTTCATGTTCCAGTGAGAAGATCATTGATAGTGATCGACAAAGACAGCAATGAGAAGAATTATGATTGCTGATTCAGCACAATTCTTTATAATGTGTGTTTTTTTTTTTTGTTTTTTTTTTAATTATAGTGTTTTTCTTTTTCCTTCAGTCACCACTCATGTAAGAGGGCAGCGGTCACAGCGTCAGGCTGTAATTACAGGTGAACACTGACACAGTCATTACAGCCATTAGGAGCTCGTCACTGACCAAAAACACCACACACACACACATTTATAAAATTTTATATTTACATTACTGCACTGTCTACTGTGTTTTAATAGGTGATGTTCATTTTGACGACCTGCTGATATTGTCTGATGGAAAATTCCATGAGCCCTATGCTTTAGAAGATGTGATGCAGACACATTGCATTGTCACCTAAGAGGGCGGATCGAGGTGGATGACTGGCTGGAGGACCACATCCTGACTTGTATTTGTAGAGGCACTTTAAAGCAAACCTACTGACTAGATTTTGATGTTCCATGCAGAGTTTTAACAAAGACGGACATGAAGAAGCTCGGCTTTGACGGTTTTAAGGATTTAATTTTCAGAAATCCAGTAGTGATCTCACAGGTATGATTATTTTTTTCTCCTTTTTTCGACCATATTAATTAAATAAAAGTGTGTTAAAGTTTTTTTTTTTTTTTTCTTATTTACATTGCAAGCTACTGCTGATTTTATCTGTAATATGTTTAAAAAGACAGTGTGTTCATTTAATATATTTTCTTTATTCTTGTAAAACAATCAGGAAACAAAATTATTAATTTTTCAAAAAGTTATTTATAGTATTAATTTACACTATTGCCTTGAGAAGCAACTTGTCATAGTAATCAAAAAAGAATAACTATAAAGAATTAAACATTCTAATAATAATTGTTTTAATAGGGATCCACAGATACCAATACTGGTATCGAGTATCGACCAATACTTTGATGTACTTGTACTCACCGATACCAGGAACCAATACCCATTGCATCTAATATCTTTATATGGTGGCCTGTCATTTCTGTTGTATATTTTTGGATTGGCAGCCAGAGGAACCTATTTTTACAGTAAATGTTTTGAAATGTTAGTTTTACAGTTGTTTGTAAAATTATTTTTATCTGAACATTTGTTGTAACAAGCACAGAAGAAAATACAATCAGTTTTCCAATTCACTGCATTTTGCTCATCAGTTTTTTGTTCATGGTATCAGTATCCGTACTCGGGATCGGCAAGTACACATACCCAAGTATCGGTATCGTATTGGTTTGGGAAAAATTGGTAACGGTGCATCCCTGGTTTATAATATTTGTTTAAGTTGTCATTACACCTTATGATTTTAAAACTTTGAATGTATTAAGATTTAGGTATTATTCTGTTCAGCAGGACCAAATTCAACATGAAGGTGATGAAAACACTGAGCGTGGGAACTGGGCTAATAAGAGGGAGTACCTTCTCTCTATGATCGGCTATGCTGTTGGACTTGGAAATATCTGGAGATTTCCATATTTGGCCTACAAAAATGGAGGGGGTGTGGCACTCTTAATGTTATGATAAACAAGTTTAACAATTTTTAATGGATTTGTTCATTATTATAATGTTACGGTATTTGTCATTTTTCCAGGGGCCTTTCTCATCCCTTATTTTGCCATGTTACTGTTGAATGGAATCCCTCTTTACTTCTTGGAGAGTGCTCTCGGACAGTTCTGTAGTCAAGGTCCAATAAACCTTTGGAGAATGGTTCCACTGCTGCAGGGTAAGAAGACCATTTACAAAGGTTTAATGTGGTTTAGGGTTAATGTGTCAACTATGTAACCCAAAGTAAGTCTTGCCTTGACCCCTAACTTGTTTAGGGCTTTTATTTAATTACTTTAGCTTACAACAACAATAATAATAAAACATGAAACACCTGACAAAGGAAGGAGTCATATACTGTAGTCTTAAGTTTTGAAGTTTAGGATATAATTGATAGATTAGCATCTTATAGAGGCAGGAAGAAACAAACTACAGGAAGAAGAGTCAAAAGACTAAAGATGTGCATGTAAGTTGTTCCCATGCCTTAATTTGATCTTTAATTCCAAAAATATGAATTAAATTCCTGCATGAACTACTGCATGCATGTGATGCATATCGCCCACACTGAGATATGTATGGTGGCCAAGGTATGTGGCAAGGTACCAATGGGTTGGATGAGGTGATTCATGGAGGGTTGATTAGAAAAGAGCAGCGTGGTTTTGGAAGGGAAACTGGTGTAATGACCTCGTGTACGCTATCCAACAAGTTATGCTGCAAATGAATAACGCCACTGTGCTGAGCAGAACCAGATACATGTGGTTGAACAGAGTGAATAGAGTACTTCACAAGCAAGATATCAGTCTCGAGAGGGCAAGGGAACATGCACAGGATAGGAATGGTTGTTGGATGGTTGTGAACGGTTACACCTTGATGCAGCTTGACAGGGGCATCAAGGTGACAATGCAGTCAAGCAGCCCACATGACTGACTTTCTGTTGTTGATGTTAAAGGGATCCTCCACTGTTTTTACAGATGTTTTTACAGTTTTGCACCATATTCATTTTATTAACTTTTAAAACTGGGACTACTGTACCCTGTTCGCCGCCATGTTGAAATGACGTCATTGGTGACGTGATTAGCCCCTTTTTGTCCATTGAGTTCTATAGGAGTTTAAGCATTGAGGATCATTTGGCAGCTTTTTCAGTCAAAATGACAACTTGTGCTGCTTTGGGTTGCTCTAAAAATCAGGAAAACTTAAAAAATTCGATGTAAACCTCTTTTGTTTACTGAGAGATGATAAATTACAACGGTGACCCGAAAAAATCTGTGGCCACAGGGGACGACCGTTCCCACTCTGCTGTTTCATAGACACCATTACTGAGAGAAGAGCTCCATGTAAATAAAGATTCACTTCTGATTCTAATGAGCAGCAGTGAACTGCGCACTGTCTTAACCTGAGGAACTTGTGTCTTCTATGGACCAGTGACTGCAACAAATCTTTCCCTTTCTCTTGAAAGAGAGAGGAAAAGGGAAAGTGTTTTAACAATTTTTTGTTTGTGTGCTAACATAGTAAATCTTCTGTTTCAAAGACAAATTCATGTTTTAAATTGTTGTACAAAAGCTGACTGTTAACGCTTAATGACATCTGCTAAATAATTTCCCCAGGTGTTGGCATTGGTACCGTTATGGTAAGCCTGGTAATATCGATTTACTACAACACTATCATCGCCTACAGCCTGTACTATATGTTTGCCTCCATGCAATCTCCTCTCCCATGGTCTGATTGTTTTAGCTGGGCAGACAGTAACTGCAACACCGGACAAGCAGGTGGTTATTTCTTTTTTCTATTCTGGTTATGACATGCAGTATTACTGTAAGATGAGAGTTTTTTATTTTGGTTATTTGTCTTACTGTGTCAAAATATGACAGATGCCTGAAAACTGTGAGAAACAATGCATTACTTTAATGGGTTCTTGTCCTTTTCCAGGACAGTGTAATTTGACTCAAGAAAATACAACATGTCCACCAACCAACATTTCTGTTGGAATGCAGAGCCCGACTGAGCAGTACTGGGAGTAAGATTCACATCAAATGACTGCAAGAAGCAGAAATGGACACTTGTAATTACTTTGACTGAACCAACAGATTATCCTTCCTTTAACTTCCCATTCCACTCTTTCAGTCGTGTAGCTCTGCAGAGGTCCAGCAGTCTTGATGAAACTGGATCAATAGTTTGGCACTTGGCTCTCTGCCTTCTTCTGAGCTCTGTCATTGTGAC
Source organism: Gouania willdenowi (assembly GCF_900634775.1). Taxonomy (NCBI): domain Eukaryota; kingdom Metazoa; phylum Chordata; class Actinopteri; order Blenniiformes; family Gobiesocidae; genus Gouania; species Gouania willdenowi. Next base: position 22,672,171 of record NC_041048.1, on the reverse strand, counting down.
TGCAGCTCTTATTAGAGGCATCAAGTCATCAGGCAAGGTAAGTCCATGAAAAGTCATCCACAGTGGTGGTCAGGTACGGAAACCTTGTAGAGCAAGTCCCCCGTGGATGGAGGGGAATGGCAAGCTAATCTAGCTTTTTAACCCTATAGTAAGACCCTATTAAATGGGATTAAAATTTTAAAAAGTTGGCTTTAAAAGACAAACTTTTATTTATATTTTTTAGTTTTGGCCAAAGTCATTCTTTACACAAACTGATTTATGTCTGACATCTGGTATCTCCTTAGCATATTGCTCTTTAAGATCTTTCAATCAACAATTTTCTAGGGGGAAAAAGTTATCTCAAATTAAAAGTGTAGAACCCTAACAATTCCACATAAAGGCGATTTAGTGATGGATCAAAGCAGGATTTGTCACCAGCTAAGTTTAGTAAGCACTAAAGAGAAACTATCACTTAGGACAATTCATTAAGTCAGAAATATTTTGATCTCCAAAAAAATTCCACCCAGGAAAGGTCCACATGCTGGTTTAAACTGCAGAAACTTACTGGTGTGATGCTTAGAACAGATGCTCCTCTACCTGAACTGGGAAATTTCCATCCTCGGTTTGATGTGTGGCATGCCAGATTAATAATTGACAACTAACTTTTCCAAGTACCTCTGTTCAAGACATGGTTCAGGATGTGAATTATTTTTATTTTTTTTATGGTTACCTTGCCGTGAGTACTTTTAGTACACTCTTATTGCTTTATTTGTTTATCTGTGCAACAAAAAAAAGAGACTACGTTCAAAAACATTTTTATATGTTTGTTACAGATTAACAATACAATTTTCTAATCTAAGCCTTGTGCAGTCATTTGTTATTTTGATTAGCTAAACACCTCAAAACTGTATAGACTATTGTTATTAAATCTAAAATAAAATAAAATAAAATCTAATGTGATAATCTGCCTTGTGCAAGTACCATAACACTTTAGACACATTATTTTTTCTCTGCTGTCTGCAGGTAGTATATTTTACTGCAACATTTCCCTATGTAGTAATTATAATCCTGCTGGTCAGAGGAGTAACACTCGAAGGAGCTACAGATGGAATCGATTACTACATCGGTACTCAGTCCAATCTAACCAAGCTCACTGAAGCTGAGGTAACCTCCCAACGGTTCAAGTATGGGGACATTTCAACAAATTGTACTATCTAACCAAAATGCATTGTTGATGAGGGGAAAAAGCACTTTATAATAATCTTTTTTAGGTTTGGAAGGATGCAGCAACTCAGATCTTTTATTCTCTTTCTATTTCCTGGGGAGGAGTGATTACTCTTTCTTCCTATAACAATTTTCACAACAACATGGTTAAAGATACACTGATCGTGACAATCACCAATTCTGGTAAGAGGCTGTTTAAAAAAAAAAAAAATCTTAAGCATTTTTTTGTATGTATGTATGTACTCAGGTAGGCATACATGCGTGCTTGTATGTATGTAAGTAACTCTAATCTTGTTTTTTTCTCCTAGCAACTAGTGTTCTTGCAGGCTTTGCCATTTTTTCAATCCTCGGTCACATGGCTCACATATATAAATTGCCAGTGGATGAAGTTGTCACTGAAGGTAAGAAATAAAAAAAGGGAAATGTCCACATCAATTAGCAAAACTATGAAATCCTATCACTGGTGTATGAATGCATGTCAAATGTTTATCAGGGTTCGGCCTGGCTTTCATTGCCTATCCAGATGCTTTGTCAAAGCTTCCCATTTCCCCTTTGTGGTCAGTATTGTTCTTCTTCATGCTTTTGACTGTTGGCCTTGACTCTCAGTTTGGAGGAATAGGTTTGATTTCAAACTTTCTATCAACATTGTGTTACAGTCCGAACACTTCTTGGTCATTAAAAACTTTTTCCTTTCCATTAGAGGTCATAACCACTTCCTTGACTGATGCTTTTCCAAAAGTGTTCAAATCAAAGCATGGTTTATTAACTTTAGCAACAACTTGTTTCCTCTACCTCCTTGGACTGCCATGTGTCACAGAGGTGAGTATTCCTCAATGTAATCACTGTTTGTATGACTGATTTCTAACATCTCAGTAACTTCCTTAAACTAGACATGTGTGCCCTACTTAGAAAAGGGAATATGCATCAACATGTGAGGAGGTTGATGAGAAAGAGAAGATTGAAGGAAGATGAATTCTTTTGCATCTCCTTACAGTAAAAAAAAATAAAAAAAATTCAAGAGGAAGTGAAATTGAAATGTGATTAGTTAAACTGCAACATTCTTAGATTGATTTAAATTATATTTTACACCTTTACTATTATTGCGAGACCCAAATTATTAGGAATACCCATTTGAAGTGGAAGCACATAAGCAGCAATCAAATATAGGAGGCCTGAATTAAAGCAAGGTGAACAATCTTTGCGCTAAATTTATTTCACTTACCTTTTATCCACTTACCAATGTTGTTAACCAGAAATATGGTCGACCTAATAGCATTTGTTGTTAATCTAACACCTTTGTTTGTGTCTAGGCAGGAATATACTGGGTGACGCTAATCGACAAGTTTGCTGGCAGCTGGGTGCTTTTAATTTTGGCTTTCTTTGAGATTGTTGGTGTCTCCTTAGTGTATGGTAAATATCTTTACATATTAGGTTCTAGGTGTGACCAATGACCTCAACAGGGCAGAGTGAGAATTTGATTTTTCACTTTACAGGAGGGAACCTTTTCATCAAAGACATGGAGATGATGATTGGAAAGAGAAGTTTTGGTTTTTGGCTGTGGTGGAGAGCATGCTGGTTCTTCATTAGTCCTTGCATCATATCTGTGAGTAAAAACAAACACACTGTGAGAAAGTCTTAACTTAACACGTTTCCAGCCAATCTGAGTAGAGGGGTTACCTTTGATGGATCCAGGACGCTCTCCAAAACGCGCATCCATCTCACCTTGCACCGCATTAATAACACTATCTATTTCACCTTGTGGCTGCCCAAATGTTTCCTCAACTGTAAAGTCATGGAGGTTCTTGTACACTGTCCGTTTTCTCTTGCTTGGGTCGATACCGGTCACTGGATCAGCATCAGCAGCTATACCTGGAGGAGCTGATGTCCCACAGTACGTCAAAGCCTTTTTCTGTGCGCACTTTATACAGTTTGATATAATGTTGTCTAGCATCACCGCTGTATACAAGTCCATATTTTCGGCTTGTAGTAGTCTGTTAGGTGAAATATACGCCGGTAGGTAGATAATTTCAAACATACGCACTAAATAAATTGGCGTCACTTCCTTTTCGACTCGGCTGTGCTGTGTAGCTATACATCACTAAAATTGTAATCTGAGGGTTCCCGGTTCAAGCCCCACCTGAGCCATCACTGTGGGATGTTGAGCAAGTCCCTTAGCCCTGAACTGCTCCCCAGGTGCAAAATGGCTACCGACTGCTCCCCAGGGGATGGGTAACAATGTGTAACAACATATGTATATAACATCATATACCAATAAAGTTTGAGTTTTTTAATAATAATTCAGTCATGACCGCTAAAGTCAAAATAAATGATTTATTAACAATGAAAATGCATTCGTTTTTTATATAGCACCTGCAAGCAATCTTGTATTTGGCGGTATGGGTCTGTTCTGGGACCTCCTTGCCCTTTTCGAATGCTTACGGGAAAAGCTGGAGGTAGGGATACTCTCTTCCCTGACCTTTCATGAGCACTAGTTAAAGGCTAAAGCAAGGAGAGCGGTTAGCCTAGACCCCCAAGACACCATACAATGCCGCACTAGAGCATATGAAATGCAATGGGTCCTTCTAAGCTAAGGAGATGGGGTACTCCTTGCATTTCCATGTGCCTGCATGGAACCTGCATGGAAAAGCCCAGGGCGGGGAAAGCACCACCTTTCCCTCCATGAGCCTTCAAAGAATGCCTGAAGCAAAGAGCGCGATCAGCCAGACACCCCAAGACCATATTATTCTGGGCTTGCAGTTAAGCAACATGATCAAAGATTAGAGCGAGACGCAGTAGAGCCAATAGATAATTATGTTCTGAGGAGATACATACTGAAATGCCAGCAGTTATAGATCGCTCATCGCTTTTTGAGCATTAAAAATGGGTTGAGCCTTGGGTACCTTTCAAAGGCAGAAGATCTCCAACATCCCATAGCCTTTAGCATGGAGACTGGTGCTATGGATGCTGCACTGATTGCTGCTCTGATGCGGAATGAATGAGTCGTGTGGTATTGAGGAGGGAATCCGCAGGATTGGCAGGGCAGGCGAAGGTGTAAAGCAAACTAGGCATGGGACATGGACTACCCCTCCTCCGTAGCAAAGAGAGACTCTTGTTTGCTGGCCTGAGATCGTCTCCTCAGGTAACAAATCATAGATGCAAGAGGACAGAAATTAGAATTGACGTTCCTTTATATTAGTATTTGAGTGCTTCAGAATAGGAAAAAAACGGTGACTGTTGATATTAATATCGGCTATGGTGAGGTCCCAAGAGGGATCGAAGGATCTTGTGCATTTAGGGCTCTATACTCCCATGCGCGTAAGTCCAAAAAGCCGCGCAGCGGCGGTGTTTTTGGCTGCGCGCTATTCTCCCCTGTACTTAAGTCAGTCGCTGCGTGCCTTCATCCCAGTTACGCATCGTGGGTGGAGCAGCCCTGAAATGTGGGTGTTTCCATTCAAATCTGGTTTTACGCGCATTCTACGGTGTGCGTAAGTCCTTTTCTTCAGCGGGGCAGCGCCCCGATAATGTGAAACATTAAATTGCACTAGAAATATGGACTTAGTTACATTTGAAGCCACACAGACTTGTGCGTCGCCCAGCAGCTGCTGCTGCACGATTAATAAAAACTCTGACAGACGCAGACTTCTGTCCATATTCGTCACAGTGATACAACTATTTTCATACTATGTCCAATGTAAAGTCACAGTTTGATCCACTACAGAGTGAAACATGCTGTCATGTGCAGATGAGGATGACCACAAACTGTTTCCACACATATTTTAGTGAGGATCAGCTCAGGTCGCTTTAAACAATTTACATTTATAACTGTGTATTATGGAAGCCAATAGTTCTGTTTCACTGCAAACATCCCTCTGTATTAAAGCAGGACGCTCTGCGACCAGGTAATTTCCTCATATCTCCAGCATCTAACTTTACAGTGATGATGATGATGATGATGATGATGATGATGAAGGAGAGAGATTTTAACTGTGACTCGGACAAAATTAGCCGATCCTCAGTCACACTGCAATAGTCACACTGATCAAATCAACCTGTTATATTGTTCATCAATTAATGCTTTTCAAATTAAAAGTGAACTTTATCATTTTCACGGCCTCCTTTCCTTCAGCCCGCCTTCATTCACACATAAGCGGTTTTTGGCTCCTTACTCGCGGTGGGCGTGTCAGCAGCCTGGACCAGAGAATACGCGTAGGAGAGAAGCGCATAACTGCAGGCGTGGAAAAAAGTGCTTAAGTCCAGACAGGAGAATAGAACCCGCAGTGAATTCGCCACCTCTAAGCAAATCATGGAAAGCAGAAAGACTGAAACCCCTGTTCCTTAAATGAGTGATTTCTTTAAGAGTGGAAAAGTGAGAAAGAGATGAGTATCATTGCCTTGAGGGTATACTTTCCTGAGGTTGTTTAGCAGGAGATGGATAGATGGGTTTCCCAGTAGGCTGCTTGTAGATGGATTTAAACACCGTAGATGGAATTGAATACCCGCTATGAGACCTTTGATGGAGGAAGGCTGCAAGTGGCGAGATTCAAAGCTATGTACTAATAAGGCGCATATGACAGCGATGTTAACAGGCTAAATTGCAATAGAGAAAGTGGCACAAAAAGAAATCAAGCAAGAACATGTGGAATTTTTTTGTTTGTAGATTTAGCCAAGCCAGAGCGCATGTAGTATGCCACGGAATGCATGTAGTCCTGCCATGTGTTGCTTAATCTAACACTGTTTGACAGCTGCCCCTCAGAGTGAGAGGCATATGTGCTCCGTAATAGGCGATGTCCGTGCCTCTCCAATGCTGATTCATCGTTCTTCCATCAAACATTTAGGTTAATTGGTCGTCGTCCGTGTGCACGTGACGCCACTGGCCTATTCAGTTTGCAAAGTCTTTGTTTCATTATAACTTTATTTATTCCGTGACATTCGTCTCTCTTACTGCTGGACAAACACACGGACGGTGTTCCGTGACCTGGTGATTTACAAATTAAGCACTGAGCATAACTGAATGTCTCCACAGTACACAAAACGTCTGAAGAAGGATTTTTTCAACTAAATACTGTAGATGTCATTACCTCAGACTCTGAGAGATGGCAGCAGCTGCAGGGAAGATGGACCCGGTGACATTAGGACTACGTTTCCCAGAGATCTTTGCGGGATAGTAAAATAATCACAGAACGCCGAAGAGACGTCATCATCGAGGCTGGCGCGTGGGGCATGTAAACAAGCCGTTGGGCCCGAGACGGAAGCTGTTGGAGGTGACTGAGCAGTTCTGAGGCTTGGATGCAAGAGCTGATGCTGGACAGAGCCAACTCAAAGTTACACAGGGTCCAAAGGAAAGGGATCCGCTGGGACCCGCGTTGTCGGTTAGCTGCGTACCGAGCACCGTGCACGTTTGGCCGGAGCACCTAGAGCTGGGTTTCATACTGCAGCGAGATGGTGGAAAGATGTTTCCTTTTCTCCACGGCTTTCCTGAGGAGATTGTTGTGTTAGTTTGGGTGATGATTAAGCAATACTTGCCTCCCGCGCACCTCCTTTAAATATGTGTGTGTAGTCAAACTGGAAATGAACTGCTGCTGGATGTCTTTGCCAACACCCGTTGATATTGTCATTGTATTTTGCTTGTTCAGGTGATCTTAGTCTGGTCCGTGGTGACATTTGTTCCCCCCACCTATGGAGGCGTGCCTTACCCAGACTGGGGTTTGGCTCTGGGATGGTGCATATTGGCCTTTATCTTGATGTGGATTCCTTTAGTTGCTGTCTATAAGCTTATCAAAGCAAAGGGAAGCCTCCGGGAGGTTTGTATGGTTACAATAAATTCAAAGCTCAGTTTTTTTCATTTTCTATACTTTGCAAGAAAATCCCTGGTTTCCACTTTTCACAGCGTCTAAAGTTCCTGTGCACACCATCTGAAGAATGGCGTCCCTACCTGAACGTTCACCGAGGGGAGCGTTACTCAGACGACAGATATCTTCAAAAGAGGAACCCTTCAAACACACTAGAAGTTGATGTGAATGTAATTTCAAGCTCGAGGCTCTAATGAGTCCATTTGTCTGTTTTTTTTTTTTTTTTTAATTCTGTTCAAGTGCTGCACTGTGTCAACATTGTCAAGTTGTACGTTTGAGTTTAGGTTTTTTGTTACCTTATTTGCACCCTAAAAATGTTTTGTGGTGCAGTCACAAGGAGCAGACATTCAAAGCACCAAAGGATGGCACTGACATTATCTCCAGGCTCTACTTAACCACGTTATTAATCTATATCTGCTATTGGATCAACATGACATTTTAACATAACAAAACCTTAACATTGAATTGTTTGTAAAACATGAAAACTGTAAAGATTTTAGTGAACGATTTAAGAAATGTATTTATGAGATCATCGAATGGTCAATAAAATTAACAACATTTGAAAGTCGTGTTGTTTTCAAAAGGTGCTGGATTGAAGTTAGTTCCTAAGTGGGATCTAGTTTTCTGTGGCTTGAAAGCGTTATTACATTACTTAACAGTTGTAGTTGTAATCTGTTCAGAAGATAGACACCATGCTTAGCTCTGGCCACTCGGTTCGAAGGTAAAAAATTATTTTTGTTTTTTAAAAAAAGGCAGCCAAATTGTAGATAATACTGTAGTTTACTTAGTCACTCATGTAGTTTGGAGCTTTACGTTTTGTTTTGCACAGTTTTGTTACTTTTTTGATTGGCGCTACAATCGCTATGGAGTTTGGTTATCAGCGACTCAAACATTTCACGGAACACACACACACGGTTTTTTTTTTTTTTTTTTTTATAAATAAAGTTAAAAAAAACACAAAAAATGCACAAAAAGACAACTGAAAGAATAAAAAATACACATGACTCCAAAAAACATACATTACAAAAAAATGACTCAAAATACACAAAACTAAATATTTATACAAAAAATACACAAAATGACAACAGAATCACACTAAAATGGCAACAAATAACTATAATTATACAAAAAATGCAGAAAAAAACACAACAGAAAGATACACGAATACACATAATGACTCCAAAAAACATACATTACAGAAAAATACACCAAACAAAAAAAATATAAAAGTGAGTAAAAAAAAACCAACAACAGTGTGCAGCGCGTGTGTGAGAGAGAAAAAGCATATATTACAGAAAAATACAACAAACGACAACAAAAATATGAAAATGCCTCAAAATACACTAAACTAAGTACTTACACTTACTACACATGACTCCAAAAAACATACATTACAGAAAAATACACCAAACAAAAAAATATAAAAGTGATGATCAAGTCATGCACATGTCCCATAGAATTAAACCAGGAAAATTGCACCCGCAAATATACCCCTTATGCGCCCACATGAATGCATACTTTCGACAGGCACTGTACTTGCTCATATAATTTTTAATAAATAAATGTTTTTTTTTATAATAAAATGAAAAACCTTACACAAGATATTGTTATTCTACTTTCTTACAGTAGTGGGTTGGACAATCAGGTGAATATTGCCAAGATCAAGCAAAATCAATCACTTTTATCAGTTCCAGACTCATTCTAACGTGCTTCACATAATCATTCACATTCCGCCATTTACACACACTCTCACGCATTAATGTTGACAAAGCTGCCTGGAAAAGTACTCGGGAGCAACTTAGAGGGTTCAGCTTCTACTGTGTCTTCCCCAAAGACATCTACCAACAACCTAACCAGATGACAGTGATCCTCTCTACCTGAGCCATTGTCGTTCAACAGTGACTGTATTTACTCCTTCACCACACGCAGCAAACTTTTTTATCACACTACATTTATTCTGCTGCTTTCACAGAACACATGTTGGTCAAACCTTTGTGTGTCTGGTTTACTACACAAACACAACTTGAAGACATTTCAGTGGTTCATCTGCATGTCCAATGAGCGCAAACTACAAAGGTGTAAAAATAAGGAGCGCGGACAACTAGGACAAGAACAACAAATGGATGTTCGACCTTATACATACTCAGCTATTCACTGTCTTTGGCCCTCCGTTAAAACAATTTGAACATTCCTGACATAGAGTATGTGGTGAACTTGGTTTGATGATTTCAGGGTGTGATCAAATCTTAAATGAAGAGGTAGAATAGAAAACATGGGGGTACACATGTATAAAGAAGATCAGAATGTGATGGGCATAGTCTAAATCAATGTAAAGTCTCTCATTTGCTTTTAATTTGCACAGGCTCTCAAACGGTAAACTAGTTCCATTTTTAAAAGTTAAAAACACTAATATGGTGCAAAATAATGCGTTTTGTCAGGCATAGGTCTTCTAATAAGGACATTTCAATGGTTTTAGGCCGCATTTGTAAAAACAGTGGAGGATCCCTTTAAAGGTGCCCTACCAATGTAAACAACTATAACACATTCTGAGCCTTCCAGTTTTTAGCCTTTGGCTGATTTATCTCCCACCCAGTTATTAATCTACATATGTACATTTTACACTCATACCTCACTTACAAATTGTTGCTAACTGATGCACATCCCATACTCAGACATTTGAATCAGTGATTATATTTATGAAACAGGTAAAACAGATCATGTCCGCATCAAGGCGAATGCGTGACACCCGTTTTTAACATTTCCATAAATATTATGACAAAAATGCTTTTGTCAACCCTGCCTCCTAGTGACTCAGATATACAGGCTAAACAGTTAAAGAGAATGGATAAGTGAATGGTCCAGTGTCATTTATATTGAGTGTAAAAATGTGACGCAGGGGAAATTGTAGCAACAATACTAAATAGCTGCTGTCAATGATCGACTTCAATTGGTCTGGGAAACATTTGGAGATTATCATTTATAGCCAACAGAAACTGAGGAGGTAAATATTTGACAGGACTGTGATATATTTTGTACTAGTAGTTTTAAACGTGTCATTGGTGATCGATAGCATGAAATAAGTTCATCTCCTTTTGAGCAGCTTTTGCGTGTCATTCTTCTTTTCTTAATGGAAAGTGCCATGTGGAGGGCAGCTCCATTGTTTCATGAGGAGGAATCCCTTAAACATTACAGTTAGAGTTAGTTACACTCTTTCTTCTCCAGGTGTGGGGCATTTGACAATAGGAGACCATTCTATAGCTATTCTATAGTGTAAGACTTATTCTTAAGTTGCTACTCATTTGAATTGGACAGTTTTACTGTTTGGATGGATGTTTTATCATTCCATGTCCACCTGCTGTGTTTGAGTGACTTCCATTGTCAACTGTTCAATGGTGTCCTCTAGTGGACAATGTTATTAAAAACCATTGTCTTCAGTTAAAACACAGTAATTACTGAAAAGTAGGGTGGCACGATACACTGAATTCACAATATGGGTTTCAAGAGATTGATTTGAAAAGGGTAAAAATATCTACTTGACTTTGAACTCTGTATGAGCTTTCAAGTTTTAAACTTAATGTAAAAATGTTTTAGATTTTATTCTTTAGATACAACCAAACAATTAAATAAAACTTTTCCTTTGTAAAGAGCAAAAATCTAAAGGATCAATGCCAGACTGACAATTTGAGCCAGTCTGAAACTAGAACCACGTCCACTCCACACATCTACATACTGGATCATCATCATGGCATCATTTTTGAAGAATCCACACAGTCGACATCGTAGAACATCTGTTCCACATCCACTTCCTTTGCTGACCTGTAGGGGCAGCAACATGCCACTGTTGCATCAAGTCTACTAGAAGAAAACAGCTTCTTTCCAAAAGCAATAACCACTCTGAACTCTCACGTGCACTGATCTCATATTCATACCCACGGACTTTCATCAGCAACTTCTTTTTTTAATTGAACTGTATATATATAGATAATGTGCTATACACCAGACGCTGTATATAGCACTGTAGTTATTTTTTTATTTTTAATGTAAAATGAAAAATGTACATACTTCCCATGACTGTTCGCTATACCTCCTTTCCTGTACTATTTATGTCCTATGTTTATATTGTATATATTGTTTATTTCTTTATTTCTTTATTTCTTACACTGTTACTGGAGTTGGCTTTTTTAATCTCTTCGTACATGTGCACAGTGACAATAAGGGCATTCTAAAAACGAATGATACACAGATTTACCTGCCAATGTTGTTGTTGTTGTAGTTCTAGAATATAATATAATATAATATGATATAATATAATCTATCTATAAAAGCAAGAAACGTCTGTGTGTGTGTGTGTGTGTGTGTGTGTGTGTGTGTGGAGCGAATATCTCTCAGAAGCCGTAAGAGTTCGACCTGAAACTTAGTCGACGGCTTCCAAATACCCTGAGTGTGTGCATCTGTTATTAAGGAGTAATTTGGTGTAGCAAAACGGTCAAAACGTTCATTTTAAGATTACGGCTCCCTCGGTAAGAGCGTGGTATTGAACGCGCTACTTTCGGTTCTGGGTTCATGACGTCACCGTGTCGCAGTTTGTTTGGGTTAAAAAAAAAAAAGGTCAATATTAAAAAACGTTTACGTACCGCTAAGTTAATATTTCATAGTTATTTAATATTATTCCCGTGATTCCTAACTTCCTTTAAATCTCGGGTCACGGACGTCACTTCCTCCTTCGTCTCCGTGACTGTGAGCAGTGGCTATGCTGACGGTCATTAGCTGATTATATCACAAACATTCTGCTTCTTCGGACAGAGGGATGTAACGTTTTTGTGAGCGGATGGCTCCACTATGATTATCGTTTGTTCTGCACAACGGTGAGTGTTTCTTCTTATATTCTTCTATGTGCTAAGAAAGATGCTAGCAGCTACAATGTAAACAAACACACACACGGCTGACGCGTGTGCACGGAGGAGATGGATGTAGACACACACACGCACAGTATTTATAATAAAGAATTTACTAAATGAGTAAAATAAAGCAAAAAACTAAACAATATTTATACAAAAAGTACATATGACAACAGAAATGCATAGAAATATACAAAAACGCTCCAAAAACACACAAAATTACTCCAAAAAACATAAATTACAGAAAAATACACCAAACAACAACAAACATATGAAAATGACTCAAAATACACAAAATTAAATATTTATACAAAAATATACAAAATAACAATAGAAATGCACAAAACTACACCAAAAAAGATACAAAAATACACAAAATGATTCCAGAATCACACTGCAATGGCAACAAAAAACAATAATTATACAAAAAATGCACAAAAAGACAACAGAAAGATACAAAAATACACAATTATACTCCTTATGCTCCCACATGAATGCATACTTCCGACAGGCACTGTACTAGTATAATAAATCTGAATGAACAAACGATAAGCAGATTCAGACCAATGACTGACCTATCATGTGACCTAAACTGGCCAAATAGGGGCACTGCGTACGGATAGAATGTTGGTACATTGATATGGCAACCTTACTTATAGCCACTGCCTATATATAATAAAAAAATTTAAAAAGAGTTTTCAAGAAATTTCAAAAATTAATTGCTCAGTTAGTACCGGTAATTGACCAATCTTTATTAAATTTGACTCAGTTGTGTCAGGTTGGATGGAGTGCACGGTGGCCTAGTGGTTAGCATGTCCGCCTCACAGCAAGAAGGTTCCTCCAGGTACTCCGGCTTCCTCCCACAATCCAAAAACATGACTGTAAGGTTGATTGAAGTCTCTAATTTGCCCATAGGAGTGACTGAGAGTGAGTGGTTGTCTGTCTTTGTTGCCCTGCGATGGACTGGCACCCTGTCCAGGGTGTACCCCTGCCCAGCGCCCAATGAGAGCCAGAGATTGGCACCGGCAGATCCCCGCGACCCTGTCAAACAGGAATAAGTGGGTCTGAAAATGGATGGATGGATGGATGGATGGATGGATGGATGGATGTCAGGTTGGTACCTCAAACACCCCACAGTGTTTAATTTGGCTCGGAATCCAGATTACGCATTTCATTGCAATTGTCCGAAATAAATGAATAAATAATTAGGGTGCCCATACATTTTGACTTACTGTGTCGTATTTAATGAGGATAGATTTACCATGATTAGGATCACTGACCCAGATGTCGAGGATATTTGGGCGTGTTTGGCTAGCATTCTAAAAAATCATCCATAATACCACTGTTAGCTGGGCCCTGTATAACAGCAAACAACAAGGTCTCTTCTTTTTAGCCAATATTTATTCTGTAGACTTGCTTCCCAGCTCGGGCATGGTTATTAATGAGAAAGTTTTAGAAAGACAAAAGAAAAACTGCTTCAGTTTTGATGTGTATGCATTACCAAACATGGCCACCAGGTAGCAACAATTAATCATGTGGAATCCTGCTCCTTTATTTTTATATTTAAAAATATAGGGGTTAAAAAGACAGTTGAGAATTACAGATCAATTCATTTCATCTTTAAAATCAGGACAGGAAAGCAAGACCTGACCAGTTAAAACACCAAACTGAGTTCACTTCAGCTTGTAGTGTGTCTTAAGAATTGACTGAGCCACTCACTCAGTCTCTTTCACCATGGCAACCACATGGACCTTGCAGAAGACCACAAACCTGTTGCCCACGCAATACACACTGCAGCAAAAACTCTGTGTGTGTGTGTGTGTGTGTGTGTGTGTGTGTGTGTGTGTGTGTGTGTGTGTGTGTGTGTGTGTGTGTGTGTGTGTGTGTGTGTGTGTGTGTGTGTGTGTGTGTGTGTGAGTGAGTTCTAAAGGGACTGGTGCATAACTTTGATGATTTGTAAACAGAATATGGTTAAAAACAGACGTATACTAATAATAAAAGAAACCAACTGTGAATTCATAGTAAAGCTCTGTGTTCACAGTGAAAGAGAAACTGTGGCTAACACAATCATCTATAGCAGACACTTCATGCAGGCAGTGCAATTTTTCTCACTCTTGAAAGTCACAAATGCATTTCATGGCGAATATACTGAAAACAGAGGATCGTGTGAAGAAAACATTGACTGTTATTTTCACAATTATTTCTGGAATGAACCTGAGAATGAAAACACAAACACAAAAGTAAGCATACATATAACCACACATGTAAAAAGTAAACAATAATCAGAATTTTGGTTTCTGTTGGTCTCTCTTCCCAGCATCACTCAGTGTTCTCAGCTGCTGGTTGCTATTAGATACTGCTGGGCTTGTCACCATGGTAGCAAATGTAATCATTTTCCCTTGGCCATGTTTCTGTTGGCACACACTTGTACGCACTCAGTTCTTCTGCATCACCCTAAACCCAAACAAAATTTACACCAATGACACCACAGAGCTCTTAAAGCATGTGCTGTCATTCCATTAGCGTGAGCATGATGCAAATCTATAAGTGGCTACAGCTCTCAGGAAAGCCCACTGTCCCAGTTTGTGCAATTTCACATTATAAAATATGAGATACTAATTGGTTCAATCACAAGGTTTTCTTCTTTAACCACTTTTGTAGAGTTTGTTGGATTGTTCTTAGAATGTGTGCACAGGAGACGTGACTTGAATGTTCACACCCTGTGCAGAAGGAAGGAAGGAAGGAAGGAAGAAAGGAAGGAAGGAAGGAAGGAAGGAAGGCTAAAGCCAATTGACGGAAGATGAAACCAGCAGAAAAAAGGAAAGGTGAGGCAGTTCAAGGATAAAAATGTACTGCGTGTGTGCGTGTGCGTGTGTGTGTGTGTTTTGTTTGGGACCAGGGCGGATTTTCTTTTCCCGGCAAATGCAACAGTCCTCTTGTGTTGCTATGACAACCATCTCCCTCTCTTACTCTCTCCTTTAGCCACCACTTATTCTTGCTGCCTTCAGTTGGTAGATTATGTGGGTGTGTGCGCGTTTGTGTGTTGTCTCTTAAGTGAGTTGATCTCAGTGGATTGACGCTCCATTCGCACTCAAATGCACATGGAAAAATATAGCACCAATTTTCCCAAATACAAGATCCATACTAATATAATTCTTTGCATATTTACAACAGAGTTCTTCTCAATTCCTTTACTTTGTCATTGCAATGTGCTATCATCTTCCTCCCATGACTGACACTACATGTGCAATCACAAATATGATCTACAGTATGTGCAATAATTCACATCGAAGTGCAATCCACTATCTGTTCCATATTTATTTAACTCGCCAACAGGTCAGTTTTATATTTTTATATTGCGTGCTATCAAGGTAATGTATATGGTGCATATAGTGAGCTGAGTATTATAGTATTATGCGTTTCCATTCCTTTTTCGAATATTTTATTTAAGTGTGTTATATGTTATTCCTCAATCTCAGAGAGCACCTTAGTTTCTTTGTAAATGTTGTACAATGACAATAAAAAAGCTTCTTCTTCTATATCAGTTCTAACCCTCCTGCCTAAAAACCTTTGGTTTTTTTACAAACATCCTGATTTGAGACCAACGACAAAATATTGTTTAAAAGCAATGGAGCGCACAATGTGGAGGCACAGACACAATTTTCATAATTTAAGGAGTAGCCGCAGCTGTTTTTTGTTTCTTCTTACATGAACTACAAGACGGAGGCAGATCTAGATTTCTCATTGATTCATTAGTGTTTTTTTTTTTTTTTTGTTTTTTTGAAAAAGAGGAATAACATGATGCAACTTTTACTGAAGTATAGGTACAGTAAGTAATGTCAATTCAGTCTGTGCTTTATCCATTCTCTTCTCAGCCTCTTCATCTTATAGGAAGGAAAAGGGGTTCCTGTTGCCCGTGCCTTACATAAATATAGTCCCCTGCCTAACACTTTTTAGCTGTACTACATCATTTTCACAGCGATTGAGGCCTCCGTCTTTTGCAGGGGTTCGATATCTGACATGAGTTTTTTCCACCTGAAGCATATTTTTGTGTCAAGTCATTCCAAGCAGCACAAAATAATGAGGATATTGTGTTGCCACGCACGAAACAACAGATTAATATGGTGACAGTTTCACGAACCCCCCTGTGAAATCAGGTTATGGCTATATTGTACACCACAGACAACCTTATTTTGAGTAAAATGCCTACATGGGCACTAGGAGAATTAAATAATAAAAGCCATATACTGTACACCCAATCCACTGCTGTGTTGACAAAATAGGGAAAAGGAACAGTCAGAGCAAAAAAATGAGCAGAATGATGCAAGCTTTATCAGCCTAATGCTATGTACCAAGTAGGAAGGACGTCAGGCATAAGAGTTTGTAAGTACCACATGCCCTCACATGCCTGACACATTTTCAGTGTCACTTCCACTCAATTAAGAGACGTCAGAAACCATCAGTGATTCATCTGCAACACAGGAAGGTTTATCACTCAGCAGAAGAGGTTTTCTTCCCTCCTCACATGCACTTGATATGATCAATTTTGAGGCTGAATAAAATATGCATGTCCTCATGTATGTATCCAGCTGTCGCCGGCCCTGTTTAACCCTAGTCAAGCATGTGGTTCTAATGACATTCTTCACTGTAGGGATTTCAATCCTTTTTCGAGCTCTCATTCACATCCTCTGGAATGTTTAGTTTTTTCTCTATTAAATGTATTGAATATTTTGTAATATATTTGTTCTGATCAGGAAAAAGAGATGGAACATTCTTTATAAATCCTTTAGATTAATTCCCACACAATGCAAAAAAAAAAAAAAAGATAAACACACATTACTTCACAACCTTTGGTGATGTATACACAATTGTGTTGTAGAAAGTCACTGCAGGAAGATGTATCAAATATTTGGAAAAAAAAGAAAAATATAACAATATTAAAGAATTGTGGCTCAGGTGAAAGAGGCGATGTCTTGTTATGGAGATGTTGGAGCCACATTTTTTACCTGTGTGTGTTTAAAAGTAAATGTTCTCCCAGTGTAAGCTTAGCATTTTACCAATGGTTTGTAAGTGTGAATATGCTGTACAAAGCAGTTGCTGTTTAATTCATTCATTCATTGTCTGACTGGCTTGTTCCTGTTTTGGGTCGCTGGGCTCTGCTGCTGTCACTCCTACGACAAATCTGGAGACTCAGATTGTATTTGACAATTGTTTTGGATGATGATAGGAGTTCCCCGAGAAAACACATTCAAGCACAGGGAGAAAATGCAAACTCCACAAAGAAAGGACCAAAGTGTCCACCCTAAACAGAATCAGAATCAGAAAAGTTTTATTGGCCAAGTACAGTACAAAACAATACAAGGAATGTGACGTAGTGGATGGTGCAAAACAAATGAGAAGCACTATAATAATAAGGGTTAAAAATTTAGGTCACGTGATAGGTCAGTCATTGGCCAGTTTAGGTCACGTGACTAAGACTAAATCTTAAAGGGGGTTTCCACTGGATGCGTCTCTGCTGCGCCACAACATCGATCCGGTTTTGCCCCGCTGTCCGCCGTCCGGTAATCCCCACCGGTTGTGTTTTGAGAGCACCACGGTGAACTCCGGTTGGACGACTGTGACGATCAGAGACAGAGGAGTTCTCACGATATTTATATAATCGCGTGAGAACGCAGTTAGAAGTATGAACGCAACAATAAACAGATGAACAGGTCAGTGTTCCTAACGAAGAAGTACAAGAAGGTTGGACTCTGGATTTGTCATAGCCACATTTTTTAACAACAGCCAACAGAGAAGAGATAAAACTGCACCAGTAAAACATGAACTAAATCAAAGTTGCTGCAGTTTACAGCGCAGTTACAGTATGAGAGGAAACAATGTAGTGAATGTGATTTTGTTTTTACACATTGACGTTTTGGTGATGTAAATACTTGAAATATAATCTGAAGTTCAGATATATAAGTAACCCGATATTTATTGCGGAATACGTGCTTCATTTCCTGTTTAGCTTCATTTGCTCTGTGTTGATTGATGCGTCGTGCTCTGGTGTTCGCTAGAAACAGAAGCCCTGCGTATATCTGGTGGAGGGCACCGGACTGTCGGAGCTGGGAAGGAGCAGACACGCACCGCAGCGGACCCGGCGGAAATGAACACATAGACTAAAGTGGAAACCTATCAGCTCCGGTGGCACAGCGGAGCCGCATTCAGTGGAAATTGGGGGTTACCCTAAACCTAACCCTAAAAATTGTTGCGATATTGGGTTATAACTTAACCCTAACCCTAAAAATTGTAGCAATATTGGGCTATAACCTAACTCTAACCATAAACGTAACCCTAACCCTAAGACGCTACATACTTGTACATCGGTAACCGTACCAATAGCACCGGGGGTTGTGCATACGGCAACCGTACAAATAGATACTTTTGATTTTCTTTGTAATTGTCATTACGTTACACATAGTGCCGACTCTTTGTCACATATGCACCTCTTGCACTAAAGTTAACTTAATTGCAGAATGTGAAACTAATACAACCACCTCCTTATGAGTTTCTTTGTTTCAAATCTGGTTGACCTTGAAATAGCTCTTGACCCTTTTTCCTTTCCTTCTCCCTGTGAATTATAGATTAAGGTGGTAACAACTGGTGTGTTATTACCATGATCACAGAAAAAGTAAATAAAATGAATGTGATGTATTTAATACCATGTAAATATTTGTGCTTTCTTAATTGTTTTGATTGATGACCATTGTAGGACTGTGAGGGTGAATAGCTGAAAAACTGTCAATATCCAACTATTTATATAACAAATACTGAGCAGGTTTAAAGAAAACTGTTACTTAGCCCCTGATTTTCCGTATTAAACTTTAGAGATGGGTTTAAACTAGAGATGGTTGATATTATCAACCGATATTTGCCATAAAATGTAATATTGGTCGAATTTGATGGTTTTCCACCAATATTGAAAAACCAATATGTGCTGTTAAATTTAGCTTTGGACAATATCGTATATCAGCAAAATGCTAATATCTTATATTTCTAGTTTAAACATTTTATTAAACCTGTGTTTTCCTCCAATGTTGTACATAACGTCATACATACCTGTACATGTTGTTGTTTAAAAATTTCTGAAAGCAATTTAAACTTACCTAAAAAAAAACATTCTAGTTTTTAAATATCTTTGTGAAAAATGTTTTCTCAGCACTTATCACACTGACAGAGAGCTTTTTATGAGACGTTACACAATGGGTGTTAGTTTTTCAATTGTAAAAATTGCATACACTCATTCCTGTTGCTTTTAACATGACTTAGCACAAAAAAACAGGTTCTTAACTGTACGTGCAACAGCAGAAATCAGACATTCCACCATGAGCTAAAAGAAACCTCTTATCTTGAGGAAATTTGAAAGTGCTTCAGTGGTTTTCCATTGATTTGTGCAGCTGGAAATGAGAAAAGGAGTAGAGAGTGAGGCAGGCAACATAAAGAGAGGAGGAGATATGGGAAGGACACAAGTGCTGCTGCAGAACACACCTCATCTCCTCTTTAGCTGGAGGGATAGCAAGAAACGCAACAGAGACAGAGCGAGAGAGGTTCAGTCTGTGCCAATTTTCTTTCAGCCCGTTGTAGAGATTCAGAGCCAGGGAAGACGATATTTTAGATGCCCCGAAGAGCTCAGAGAATTTGTGAGTGAAAGGAAGAGGATGAACACTGAGCATCCTGGCATGTGAAGCAAATGCAGATGAGGACTGGCCGCAGATGAAGATGGCAAGAAATGACGATGTTGCACATTTTTAGCTGAGGTAAGATGAATGAAGTAAGCATTTTCTAACAGGTCATTGCAGCACTCACACAAACAGGTGATGTTGAGCGCAGACAGTTGATGATGAAGCAGCTTGATTCAGGAGGGTTTGTGTGGATTAGAGAAACTCGGGAGTCTGTGCTGGCTAGTAAATGATGAGTGTTTCTGTGTGATCGCAGGTATTAGACAATCAGCCGCAAAGCGTTTCCACTGTGTTCTCAGTGTCTGCATCCAGCTCCTCTGTCGCTGTCACACCATCCATCCTCGCTGCTCTCGCAATCCTCCCACTCTTTTCTGCCCTGTTGCAGTCCTTCTGCAAAGCTCAAACAAACCTTGTGCACGGAGCCATTTCATGCATGTAAATGCTTGCCTCGTTTCACCTTTGTCTATGAATTTTACATTATGTGCTCATCTAGCTCTGTAAAGTCACATGCAGACAAAGGATAAACACACCTGACTTTCATGAGTGTTTAAATCCATCTGTTCTAAAGACATTCAACAAATTGTCATGATTAACAGGTACACGACCATGAACCAAGCTCCCATGAGTTTACAGTTTAGTTGACAGATCATATGTAATCATATGCAAAATCATACATTTTTTTTTATCCTTTATTGCATTTTGTGCCTAAAGTAAAAAAAACAATGAAAAACACTAATTTTGCTAGTCCTTGCAAGCTTTTTTTTTTTTTTTAAATATTTCCCAATAAATGTGCCAAAAATCCAACAAAATGGACCATTTTCCATACTACCTTAATATGACATTTTTTCTCACCTTAAATTAATTTGTACAAAGTTAAAAACTGAATCCTATTATCAACACACTTGTGCAACTTCAGTTTCTTTATAAAATGATTTAATGGTTGACAAAACAACAAATTGATGCCATACCTCAACCAAATGGAGCTTGTCTCCCCTTAAGCTGTTAGTCTTACAAGAACTTGCAAATTAGTTCAATGATGCATTTAGTTTTTCTTCAACTGGTTTGACTCAGAAATTACTCTGCGATCGCTCAAGATCATTAAGAAGAATATGAAGATCACTTTTTAGAGTATAACGTTCACGTTAGCACAGGTCATAGCAAACAGTAACAAAAACTACCACCCTCACATCTTTGAATTTGTCTTGGTTGTTTGGATCAGAGTAACGTACAATCTCGAGGGGGGATTGTGAAATTGTCATGTTATTTAATCTAGCATTTTGTGCATGTCAACATGATTTCCTCTTTTTTTTCGTGCTGCTTGAAACAAATATCGAGCTTTTGTATTTCAAGTAATTTTGTGGTACGCACAGCAATTTTTCAAGCAATTACTTTTTTTCATTGTCACTGCGCAACAAAAGAGGAATTTACCTTAATTACAGCTAGATAGAACATTTTATTCAGGGTTGGGGTTAAGCACAGCGCATTTTGTCAAACCGGACAGGGCCAAAAATCCTGGGAAGTCCTCTCTCGTTGGGGGGGCCGGGCTGCCTCCCTATGGACAGTGTTGTACTGTGGGGCCAAGCTGGTCCTGGTGAGGACGTGGGTTTTTCTGCTGCCGGTTGTGGCAGGGCAGGCCGCTCGGGGCCGGTAGGCGATGGGGGTCGCCCCTGGATGGGTTGGGGGGTGCCGCCGTGCTTCGCGGGGCCGACAAGGTTTGGGGGGTGCCGCGAAGTGGACTTTCGGCTGTGCTGCTCGGCGTGTCCCCGGGCCCCCGCGTGCCCATCTGCGCCATCGTTTCACTATATGGACGGGCCGGGCTCACACCAGATGGGCCTCCTACATGGACACTTCACCTCATTTCCAGCTGGTCTGGCTCACTCACTTTGTGCACCACACTCCTATCCACCCCTTTGGGGGCTGGATGGCAGGGCTGAGGGTAGGGGGTTGTCGTAATCTGCTAGTTTCATTTTGATTTATTTATGTATTCATAACGTTTCAATTCACCACTTCACAATAATGCATTGCTTCTATTGGCCAGTGAGCTCTTCTACAACATGAATCTGTCTGAAGTGGTCCTATAAGACAGAATCAGTCCTGATTTGAAATATATATATATATATTTATATATATATATATATATTTATATATATATATATATATATATATATATATATATATATATATATATATATATATATATATATTGACCTAAACAAAATATCCATCCAGGTTTCTTTTGCGTACGACAGATACATCTGTTTGAAATTCTTTCCAAGCAGCACAAAAAATTGAGGAATTTGTATTATCGCACACAAAAGATATAGGATACGTTCAGTCGTGCATGTTGCTAAATTTCATAAAATAGTTATTTAATGAAATGGATTTGACAGTTGTCCTGATTACTGACATTTGCAGAAGCTGGTTACTGCGAGCCCTTCTGGCTGAGGTCGTGTTTATTCTTCTGTTTATCTCTGTGATGCTGACTCCATCTACCCTTCATTGTTGTTCTTCTTCGATTCCCTTCTTCTTCGGTTCCCTTGCCCCTCCCCAGTGGCTTAGTGACCAATCACTCTCTGACAATCAAGTACATACTCAGGCTCATTCTTTGTCTTATAGCACAGATGATGCATGTTTACTGAGAAATCCCAGCACCAAAAGAGGACAAATCTTTGCTCCAGGCCAAAGATGTAAAGTGAGCTGGAGTGTTTATCTTCATTAAGATCTTGGAGTTTCAGTGCCACATGTAAGCCCCACCTCCTCAGCAACAGGTTTGGAGCGTGAGCACAGCTGGAAACCAGTGTATGCTGTCCCATCAGTCTGTCATGCTGCTGAATAAAGTAGTCCACAGAGTAACACCCACTAATTCTGAGACACTCTCTGTTTAATTCAGCGTAACATGAGTAAAGCTTGCAGCGAGTGCCTTGAGTGAGTGTTGTTTAAACGCTGTACATTAAATGGGTGTTGTATTTTTTATGCCTCTGTGGTGGATGGAGGAGATGGTACCAAGGTGACCATCACCTATACTGACCTAGGACATGCGGTGGGTGTGTCTATTTGTAATTGTAAACACTTTCTGGTGGACCTCGCACAGAGGACGCTTCAATACCATCATTAATGCAGCCGCGCACACTGGTTACCCAGCAGGCCCCAACCCTTTTCCCACCCACCGAGGCTTCAGTGTCGTGCAAGTTATCAAAGCTAACAAGATAAAATTCCAAATGTGTGACTCATAATTCTAAAAATCATTCCAATTAACCATATAGTCAGGTAATATATGTAATTTCGCCAGATTTTTGTGGAGAGTATTAAAACTATACATTTTAGGAAAATCTATATGAGCATTCAGGAAAAACTGTTTCCATTTGCCTTGATACCACCATCTTCAATTTTACAATGGATATCATAAAAAGGGTTTTTGTCAATATATTGGCTTCTAAATAACCTAGAGCTTTTATTTTGACAGCTAAATTACCATTTTAAGGGCCAATGAATCCAATGATATCAAAATAAATAAGCAAGACATAACCACAAAATGGTTTCACTGAAATGTTTAGTTTTATTGAAGGTTTTACAAGTGATCAGACATGAGCGTTCTACAAAGTTAGTGGTATTTATACTAGAGTAGAGGCTATTATAACAGAGCAGGAGACAATTTACACCCCCCCTGATAATACGAAATCACCCATGAGACAAAATATATAAGATATATCCTTTACCTTTCGCCCAAATAAACCGTAAACAGGATAACCAGGTTCCAAGGGTTATCAACCAACATGCTCCTTATGACAGAGATGAATTGATCTTTTAGGCAACCAAGGTGTCTTTACATATCATCATAATCAGTTTGATACTTGCTCAGCATGTATTCATCAGTGAGACACTGCCACACTGACAAAGATCAGTAGAACAGTCTGTTTTACAATGACAGCTAACAATCTCAATAATGGCCTTTGGAGCCAGAAAGGGTCTTAGTCATGGTTGGTTTCAGCTGGCCATTGGATTTCTTGTGGTAGCCATTCTGTAGGGGATCCAACTTAGGATTCTGCCGAGCAATGGCCACACTCTGGCTTGAATATGGGCCTCTTAGGACATGTTGTTATTTTGTGGTACCAATTATCAATTGAATACAGTTGTTGAAGGTTGTGTTTTATTTTAATTTAATTTTTAATATTAATATTTCTGAAATTTCAGGTGACCCCATATGGGGTCCTGACCCCAAGGTTGAAAAACCCTGATTTAGTGGCTCTTGTCTGGACTAAGACTGACATTTGTTAATTTTTCACTCACAACCTCTCTCAAGTACCCCATGTAGTGTCATCACGTACCCCCATTTGAGAAGCATTGCTTTATAAGAAATACAAATATTAGGTTTCTATAAATGTTCTTTTTAAGCACAAATCTTCCAATAACTACAACTGGAATGGGACACCGCTGTAAAATTGGTCAATTCAATCTAGTCAAAATGTAAAACATACGAACAAAACAATTTTTGAAAAGGAAAATCAGATATTTTTTTATACAAAATATGATTTTCTATGAACATTTTCATTTGTGATGAAAGTTTTAGCATTTTGACTCATCTGAACTTGGCCCGTCCCTACTCCATGGCAGTAGGTTGCTCTGTCTCTTGGTTCAGAGTTTTAAAGACCAGCCGTTCTTTCCAGTTGTGTGCTAATCTTACAGAGGCTAATAGAGTGCGAAACGATACGCTCGGCTAAATAAATCACACACAATGGCTGATACTCAAAAGTTAATAATGCTTTTCTGAAGTGTTGTTTTCACACAACACTAAATGGGTGCATTTCTATATACACGTGTTCATGGATTAAACCATTGAAAGTCAATGAGGGGTTCATTGATTTGTTTTCACCACTTAACACCAAAATGCTGCTTCAGCTCCACCTGTTGAAGAATATTGATTTTAGTTATGGTTACTGGTTGTAACAAATAGTTCAGGATGTGTCTGCCCTTTTTTTATTTTATTTATTTATTTATTTATTTATTTATTTATTTATTCAGTTTATTTCCGACATGGTTACATTCACTTTTTTTTGTTTTGTTTTTGATGTTGATTTAGGGTTTTGGATCTGTGTCTGGTTAGGGCACTGCTGTGTATGATTTGTACAGTGCATTTGAAATAAATCCCAGAGCAGTGAGCAGAGTAGTAACACCTTTGCACTGAAATGATCGTGCAGTGCTGGGAGGAGACAGTTATGCAAGTATAGCTACTGACTGAGTCATACTGATCTACTTTACAGTCTTTAATCCTCCCTGAAAACTCACGTGCACACACTAGAAAAACATGGTGAGCTGATGGAAAAAAACGATACAAAAAATGAGGCACATCAAACACTAAATGGTGAATCTATTATTGAGCAGGTTTCATGAGGAAAGATGAAAAAGTGGAGATGAAAGTGAATGGAGTACGAAGAGCTCCTAAGGGGTGGGAGCTTCTCCTGGGTTTATAATGTTTAGATCACTGACATTTCTTTTAAAATACAGTACTATAGCATTGAAATTCTGTGAACACAATCTACCAATTATTCCCTCCTTGTTAGCAACTTGGCAACAATGGCTTTGACTTCAAAGCCTGCAAGTTGTGTAGTTGCTTAAATTCCAGATTGTCACATAATTAGAGTGCGGACCTACAGAGCTTTAGCAGACCAGCTGGCAGGATGGAAAGACTTCGCATGTGTCAGGAAAGGTCACAAGTGTGGCTTCCAATGTCTTTGAGAAGTTCATTACACAAACTGTGTCAATATTTATTTATGTTGGAAACTGCTTTCACAATGTCTAATAACTTGTACAAAATCTATAAAGAGGAAAATATAAAAAGGGTGAAATATTTTTATTCTGTTAATTACAGGGTGTCCCAAAACATGAAAGGAGTTGATAATTATTTTTAATCAGTTTTCCCAGTTTATCTCATATGGTCCTTGAAAAACTTTTACTCATTGCAAACTGAAGAAAAAAGGGAAATACAAAATGCTTTTATGTAGTAAATGAAATATAAATAAAACAAGAACAGTTAGAGAGCCCTCCACCAGTGCCAAATCTCCTCTTTACCAGATATTGGCAGTTGTGATGGTATCATGATGAATCATTCATACTTTAAAGGCTTTATATCTCCATTAATAACAATATAGTCAATTCAAATGTAAGAGTGCACTTTTTTTTTTTTTTTTTCAAAAAAAATTGTAAAAAAATATACAGTCCAGCTTTGGTCCAGTTACAACTCCATGGGGTAAATTGAAGAACCAAATTTTCTAAAGAACCGAGATTTTAAGTTTTGAAATTTTGTAAATGAGGATGAGTTATATGAATTTTTAGTCAGTTTGTGTGTTTTTGGAGTAATTTAGTTTTTGTTATTTTTTGTGTTCTTGTTGTAATTTTGTGTATTTTTCTGTCATTTTCTGCATTTTTGCTTTGGATTTGTGTTTTTGCACTCACTTTCTATATTTTTGTTGTTGTTTTCTGTATTTTCCTGTCATTTTGTTGACAGTGTTTTGGGAGCTATTTTATAATGTGTGGTTTTTTTGTGTGTTTTCAATCAATCAATCAATCAATCTTTATTTGTATAGCGCCAAATCATAACCAATGGTATCTCAAGGCACTTTACAGTAGAGCAGTCTTAAGGACGGACTCTTCATTTTATGGATACACACATATGCATATATACGTATATACACATACATATGTATCCCACACCCAACATGAATTCATCATGGCGGCAAGGAAAACCTTCTGTTAAACAGCAGGAACCTTGTGTGGATCCCATTCCTATGATGAACAGCCA
The DNA here is from genome assembly GCF_900634775.1 of Gouania willdenowi. Lineage (NCBI taxonomy): Eukaryota > Metazoa > Chordata > Actinopteri > Blenniiformes > Gobiesocidae > Gouania > Gouania willdenowi. The sequence goes on along the minus strand of NC_041048.1, from coordinate 22,645,707 downwards.
TCCACGTTATGCTGTGTTGGGTGTGTGCAGAGGAAAGGGTGGAGACAGAGTTGTTGAGACTCTGTAACTCCACACTGAGGATCCCACGGACCTGCAAGACAAAAGCCAGAAGGAGTACAGGAGCAAACACACAAGGGAAGAAGCAGACATAGAGGGAGTGTTTGAGAGAGGAATGGGACCCTCTCCGGTCCCTCTCTAACCTAAATGACCTCTCTCTTAACGCCCTCTCCAACCTCTCATAGTTTTCATAGTCATTTTGTTTGTTTAAGTAATTGTTGTGTCTGTCTTTTCTTTGTTGTCATTTTGTGTATTTTTGGAATGTTTTTGTGTACTTGGTGCATTTTGTCGATTTGTGTGTTTTGGCAGTTATTTTGTGTATCATGTTGGGCTTTATATTCCTTCCAACTTCTTGGAATACAATTTTTGGGGATTTGTTTTGGGCGCCGCACAAAATTAGACCGTGGGCCACCAGTTGCCTATGTCTGGTGTAAGGTCTACCTCTGGTTACAATTTTGTGTCAACATTGATTAAGTGCTTTTGACGTATACCTGCAAACAGATGAACAAATTAATACACAGCAGATAAGATATTACCTCCTTGGCGGAGGTAATACAATATAACATATTCATTTTACATTGCTCTTTCATTCAACAAGAAACACATACAGACAATTCACCATGAAGATTAGATAAAACATGTAGAGATCTTACACAAAAAGTCAATCCGAGTTCACACAAAGGTTCAAGGTCCAAACACAAAGCAAAAAAGAGGTTACACAAGGTGGAGAGTAACTTTAATGGCAGAATGAGTCTGCATTGCAGGAGTCAGCTTTCTCTTCCACCTTAGATAACATAAAGTATAAAGCCTAATGTGAATTAAGTGGCTCGCCACGCTCACGCACACACACAAAACGCTTTGTTAAAAAGGAAATCCATTTCCCAAACATCTAAAACATAGTACTGAATTGCTTGTCACATTTACCATACTGCTAAATTAACCAATCTCTGACACCAAGGCCAGTTGTTAAACATGTCAGCTGTAGAATAATTCATTTCTGTATCCTGGGAGGTGAGCAGGCAGCGGCTCCAAAGAGATCAACAGGTTTAAGCTAATGAAAGAGCTGCACATGTGCAGGAATTTTTAATGCATACACTTTAACCACAGTTGCCAAGGTAAAGACCCAGGGTTAAAATGTGTTTGGAGGTAAATGGTAATTGCAATGAGGAGATAAGCTTGTATCTAATTTAATTAGCCTCTAACACAGTTGCTTTTGCTACTACTCGCTTCACAAATGTGTAAATTGACATATTTAGCTCTCTCAGCAACATTCTCCATATTAGAAGAAGTATGTGAGAGTTTATTCGACAGTATTATCTTTGACACATTTGATTTGCTTTACATTTCTGATATGTTTTATGATATTAATAAGAGGACTTGAAAATGATTGAAAGTTTTTCCATCATACAGTATTTCCTCATGTTTAAAACTCTATATTCCATCTTCAAGCACAACCACATGCCTTCATTTTACACCACACAGGAGTCTTTGGGTGGACAGTGTGTTGCAGAGCATTTCCACATCAGTTCCTATTTGGCTTCAGTCGCTAGCATGTGTTCCAGTAATCCCCGACCGGTTGTGTTGTGTTGTGTTGTGTTGTGTTGTGTTGTGTTGTGTTGTGTTGTGTTGTGGCTGCATGGGTATCTTCATCATTTAGTGTGCAACACCACATTAAATAAATTCAACTAAATCTTGAAATTCACAGAGACAGAAGTGAAAGCCGTTTCCATAGCAACCAGGCATCTATTGCATGGCTTTTTGATATGTGTATGATGGGTTTGGCGTATAATCATATAATCATAAATGAAATGAAACTATGATACTATTTTCTATACTATATCTTGACTATACTATCTATACTATAAAGCTTTCATCCATACAATTTATGTTTTTTTTTTTCTTGTTTGTTTTTTGTGGGTGGGAGGGGGCATTCAAATGTTTCATTAAAAAGTTAAAATTTTAGACAGTTTGTTTAAAAGTGGTTACGAATGGTGGAAAATATTTCACCGTTATTACAACATTATAGTGAAGTAAAATAGATGAAAAAGAATCTCCTCATTTTCATGCGACTCAGAACAATTCACAAGGTACCACATTGCAGCCTCACCAATACAGTATTTACTGATGTCAAGGATTGTTATTGTTTCAAGGAATGAAATTAATCACCGTTATCTATAGCAAAAACACACATTTAAACCAAATCATGCAAGATTATGCATAATAATGCTATTGGGCATTGGTAAATGTTACATATATTAGATTTTTATTACTTAACAAGGCTAAAATCACAGATAGTTATAATAAATAAGATATTTATTGAGAAACAAATTCGATTGCATGTTTTGTGTTTTCCTGTTACACATTATTTATCAAAATTGCCAACAAAGATTATGACAGGTGTTTTTAGAGTGGTGGAAACTGTTCAAAGTAGGATTTTGTGCAAAACACAAGCAAACTAACACTCTGTTGAGGTTTATGGAAGAGGCGAATAACGATATATCCTTGAATTACAGCAAACACATCAGAGTGTGACCAGGAGAAACACAATTTTAGAGGCTGTGACAAATGCAGTGCGGAAAACAAAAAGAAACAACAGATGAAACTTTCTAAATACATGTGCAAAACAATCCCTGCTATTTGTCCCAGCAGCATTTTTCATTTGCTAAATTGATCCATTTGCATTTCCTCCTTGTTTGCACACATTTTTACTCAGGTGGACCTTCAGTTAATCAGAGTACCCCTAGGGTAGACACAAACTGAAATTTTTTTCTATGGATCTTATTTGACTCCGTGATCAATATTGCAGAGACACAAGCTGTTGACATCTGGCCAAAATGCCACAAAACCACCAAACATCTCTGAAAATCTAACCGTTAATTCAGTGCTTGATGCGTGTCACTGCAGTTGTATGGGGGATCATGAAAAAGGGGCATAAATAATTACACAATTTCATCATATATTTTGTGCTGCTATGAAAACATTTTTTGTGCTGCCTGGAAGGAATTTCAAAAAGATATTTAAATATTCCTAACCCTAAACCTAACACTGAACCCAGCACTAATCCTAACTAACCTCTTATTATTAGCTTTAACACAGTTAGCACAGTGGTCAAGGCCTTTACCAGGGGCAGCAGGAAATCGATTAACAATGTGACTTTTTTCCATCTAAAGCATATTTTCATTTGAAGAAGCAGAAAAAGAGTTAGGAAATCATACTGGAAGCAACATAATAATTAACGAGAGTTTTACGAGATGCACATTCACATGCGGCAGCAGGTCATCCATCAGTTATTTATCAGGCCTGAGGTAAGCGTAGGTTTACCATATCATTTTCAGTCTATTCGTAAACCAGTTAAAAAGATTCTAGGAAGAAAGATTTTAATGTTTCAAAAATCTCTGAAAGAAAACTGGTCACATGACAACAACGTGTTTGTATTAATGATTATTTGCACAGCTTGTAATGACCCACTTGTGCTCTAATTTTTAGACTTACTTTATTATCAGTTGAACCTGACAAGATTAACTTTTGTGAGGATGGCAAACATTTCATTGGTGCACTAATCACTCCTGGAATTTGTTTGTGAAGTGGTCTTGAACAGTGAGTTTCCCTGGAAATGAGAATCAGCCAAACGCTGATGAAACTCTGGTGTGTGTGCATGTGTGTGTGTGTGCATGTGTGAAAGTATGACAAGCTAATAAGATTAAACATGCATGGCGTTTTTCTTAAACTGTTACATAATACAACATTCATGGGAGCCTTTAACAGGCATTCAATGCAAAGTACCAACATGAAAGATTTATGAACATGCTGGATTACATTATAATTCATGTGTTGCTGGCTACAACAATCTTGTTTTGTTAAATATTTTATTTTTGTATTTCTCTTGTAATTCCTACACATGTTAAAGCTATAGAGGAAAATTTTCCCGAAGTTTAGAAAAGAAACGCCCTCTCCACTTTTAGAAAAAAAGCCCATGCGCAACACTCTACCTGCTCCCAAGAGGGAACGGCTATTAAACGTGTGTGAGAGAGCGTGCACGAGCCCGGTGCATGACTTGTGCCAGGGCTGGCATCGCTAATCATAGCTTACATTAGGATAAACTGCTAATAACTACGAGGTTGACTATTGTCAAATCTGAATCAAAAGCTTACAACTATGATCCTCTTCCGAGTCCGTTTCCAGTTAGTGGGTGATTCACCCTCTTTTAAACACTTGAAAGTGCGCATGCAAACACCTATGACACCTATGACGTCAGAATGATTGACAATTATTAGGATCAATAGTCTTGATGATCCACCCTGAATTAGAAGCCAAAAGAAACGTCCTCCACAATACCTTTAATAACACCATTCAGCCTGGATTTCCATAAGAATAAAACATTGGAATTTTTCACATCCATGTAAATGCAGCCATTTTCTGTTTTCAGAGCTTTGCATAGTATTTCCTGACATGCTGTTGTTTAGGTTAAAAGTATATTTTCTACATGTATTCTTGTCTGAATTTTTTTTCTTGTTCTTTTCATGTGTTTTTAACTGAACAGTGAGAGCAGCCCTGCCCCAAGCCATGAGTGCGGAGCCTGCAGTTTAGATGGAAGAATGAAGGCGTGACAACAGAGGCAGTTCCTGAGCTACAGCCCCTGATCTACTACTGTAACTCATCACTTTTACAGTTGAGTCTTCACAAGCTCAAACATGAAAAGAAACTTATATAGGTTCTTCAGTTTGACCTCAATCCATTGTTGAAATTACATGTGAAACAATCTGTACATATGTTGTGAAACGTTTCATAAATTATGTCTGCCTGTCCAACATTTCAGTTTTTTAAAATGCTTTTAAACCTGAAATAGTTTATTCTTCATCTCCATACAAATCTCTTCTTTAAGTTGTCCAAATTAGCTTCTGTGGTACGATTATGAAGTCATATTTAGCGCTTCTACAATTATACCATTTACTGTGTGTTTTCACTGTTGTGTTAGTGCCCTGTGCTGTGGGGTCACTACCCCCTGCACTACCGTGGCATGTGTCCTGCCCAGCCAGGTGCATGTGTCAGATAAAGCCCTGGTTCTCAGCTCAATCAGTCTACCATGAGGCTCCCACTGTGGACTGCAACAATCTGCTGTTGACCACTCTCCCTCTGCCGTTACCCCCTGACACACACACCTTGCGACTACAGAGTAACCTTCTGTCAGTGTTGGACACAGCAGTACTGCACAGACTCCCCAACCTCACCGACCTTGATCTGTCCCAGAATCACTTCAGTCGTGTTAAAACAATAACTCAGAGTTCCCTCCTGTTATCTCTTCTTTCTCTTCACCTGGAGGAAAATCATCTCAGTCACCTCCCAGATACCTCATTCTCCTCGCTGCCAGCTTTGCAAGAACTCTTCCTGAGCCATAACAACTTGCATTCAATAGCACCTGGAGCCTTCAAGGGGCTGGAGTCTCTATTGCGTCTTCATATTAACAACAACAAACTCACCACTGTTGACCCACAATGGTTCAAGGCCTTGCCTCAGTTGGAGGTCTTGATGCTTGGAGGCAACCCGGTGGAGGCTCTCCCAGAACAAGGCTTCATTGCTTTGAAATCCCTTCGAAGTCTTGTACTTGGTGGTATGGGTCTCCAAGACTTGGCTGAAAAAGCACTGGAGGGGTTAGAAAGACTAGAGAGTCTCTCCTTCTATGATAACCATCTAACCAAAGTCCCAACTCAAGCCCTGACGAAAGTGCCTGGATTGAAGTTCCTGGACCTAAATAAGAACCGCATCAAACAAATTAGAACAGGAGATTTTCAAAATATGATCCACTTGAAGGAGCTCGGGCTGAACAACATGGAGGAGCTGTTGACTATTGAGAGAGCTGCTTTGCAGAACCTTCCGGAGCTTACCAAACTGGAGATCACCAACAACCCCCGTCTGTCCTACATTCACCCAGAAAGTTTCCTCAAGCTGAGCAGGTTGGAGAGTCTAATGCTGAACTCTAACTCCCTGAGCGTTTTGCCCCATCACGTCATGCTCTCCCTGCCCAGGCTGCAGGAGGTCAGCTTACACTCCAATCCTCTGCGGTGCGACTGCCTCTTTCACTGGGCCGCCAAGGATGCCTCTCCAGTTCATACTGAAAAAGATACAAAAAGTAACACACAAAGTAAACGTGTAGTACGATTTATTCAACCTCAGGCCACATTGTGCACAGAACCTCCAGAACTGAGAGCTCGTAGGGTGAGAGAGGTGTTGCCTGGGGAAATGTCTGCTTCCTGCCTCCCAATGATCCCCCCTAATTCTCTACCATCATACGTAGGGCTGAGAGAAGGGGGAAAACTGGTTTTGCACTGCCGAGCTCTCGCTGATCCACAGCCTGAAGTGTACTGGGTAACTCCTTCTGGTCTCAAACTTCGTCCTGCACAAAACTCCGCATTTAAAGACTCAACATCTGCTTTTTGCAGAAACCAGACATTATCTGGAGAATACAACCAAACATCTCCCTCTGATGTCCCAATTCTGCAGATGAAAGACAGAAATCCCTGTCAGTCTTTCAAACACTACCAGGTACATCCAGAAGGAACTCTGGAGATAAGCAAGATCACCGTCAGAGAGGTGGGAAGGTACACGTGTGTGGCTGAGAATTACCTTGGTGCTGATACACAAAGTGTTACTGTTGGTGTGTATGCCAAAGAAAAAAAAAGAAATAAGGACAGGGTTGGCAAACATAAAACAGTTCCAGTAATGACAGTAGATGCAAGGTTGGAGGTGAGAGAGGTTGGAGAGCACTACGCTGTCCTCTCCTGGCAGAGCGGACGCAACATCCCCTCAACTCGCCTGTCCTGGCAGGCCATATTCTCTGACACCCACGCACCCACTTACACCACACGCATCCTCGCAGGTACACAGAGCTTCAACCTGACACATCTGCAAGTGGGAACGTTTTACAGAGTCTGTCTGCATTTAGGGATCACTGAGGTTGGGAAACATACCAGTAGGAGGCTGAGAGAGAGCAGAAAACCTCAGTGTGTCTCATTCAGAACACAAGCAGCACAGAAACATCTGCCCAGCATGCAGCTCAACCCCAATTTGACCTCCACAGCTGTCACTCTAATGCTCCTCGCACTCATACTGCTGCTGGCAGGCCAATGCTGGGACACTGAGCCCAGAGAGGGGCCAGTGAAGAAAAACCTTACCCTGCATTTTAGTCCTGGGGCTCTGATTGGTTATCAAAAGATGAATGGAAGTGAAAAACACCCACCAAATCCCAATGAGATGCTGCAGTTACATCAGATCTGCTGAAATAACTGCACACCCTGAATACAAGGCAACACATGCCAAACAAATGTAAATATAAACTTTGTCGCTCAAAACTGGAAGCTAAAAATCATAAATGGTGTAGAAAGAGATTTGTATTAATTTTATATAAAGTATAAAGTGTATTCTGACATTGTTTTGTGTTATAATGTGTCATAAAGAATGTCTGCGCCATAACTGGGGAAATAAATGGGACAATCACACTCCTGCAGCAATGGAAGGTGAAGACAGGACTAACAACTAACACCTGAACAGTGAATTACAGAATCTGCTCCTGGTATTATATTTACAGAAAGAAGAAGGCTGTCCTGTTAACTGTCGACATGTTTGCTGTGAGAACCATAAAGAAAGCTGTGTTTGGACACAGAGAGGATGTACACAGCTCCACTGCTTAGCCTTCATTACTTTGCATTGGGTGGCAAATACATCCTATATGCCAATTTCGTACATCCCGCACATTCTGTTTTACTATCAAGGTGATCGTGTAAAATTCTATTTTGAGCTATATACAGTATAATAAAGTCTTTAGATTGACTCTACATCTTTGTTATTCTTTTTTTTAGACTTGTAACATGATCTTTAGAAATGATATTCTGTGAGACCTCCATCCATTCTGTATAAAAAGCAGTAGCTCTAGCTACAGTTTGTTGGTTGCAGTTTGACTATGATGGCTGCAAAGACCAACTGATGTATTCCAGCAAAAACTGGACAGAGTGGGTCCTCTGCTGGATTTCATGTGCAACTGAATGATTATGAGTTAGTCGTGTTCTCTTCTTCTCAAGACCACACTATCTGAGACCATGTCTTGCCCAAGACCAGAATGCACAGAAACCAAGACTTTTGGATGTTGAGACCGAGTCAAAACCAAGACCATAATAATCTATTTTAAAACCCATGACTGAGTTCAGCAGTTAAAGAGCATTCTAGCATTAATTTGAGTTTTATTTTAGATACATTTGAGAGTCAAAAACAAGGTTTCTGCACCTCTTCGAATATATTCTATAGAGCTTTTTTGGGAAGTCTTAATGTTTCCTCCCCATAGTTACCTTCAGTATTCATGTCCATCCATCCATTTTTCAGACCTGCTTGTTCCTGTTTTCAGAGTCGCGGGCAAAGGTGGAGATTCTTGCCGAGGGGGCAGCAAAAATATAAAAATATATAAAAATAAATATATACAGAGAGAGAGAGAACGTCTCGAGTTTTGCTTCACAAATAAGGAATGAAAACAAATTCACCAATCTAACTGTTTTCATCATTATCATTTTTGGAACATAAGTTTTGAAAGCTGTATTATGGACCTGCCAAAATAAATCCAAAATGCAGCTTGAAATGTTCAGCACCCACTGTAACCTCAAATTAAGCAGTGTTATTATTTATTATGCTCTACATGATATATCATACAACATTCGTACATGTGCTTTAATATGGGAGAGACACTTTAACATATAAGGGAGAGACTTGCCAATAAAGTTTCCTATGGTACAGAGTGGGCATGCGCATGTGCGTCTGTCATGCAGAAAAAAGGTACAATTTTTCCTTTACATTTTTAGGGTTAGGGTTCGAATTAGGGTTTATCATAGTAGGAAAATTTAAGGTAGCAAAATATTGTACGTATACATGTAAATATTTAGTACGCTATTAGTGCGCATGCGCCTGTAGGAGGCTTTCACGCGTAGGACTATTTTACACTACACCGGCAGTTGTAAATCACCAAGTTAAACAACAGGTAGGAGAGAATAAATGATCCATATAGATTAAAAGCATTTAAAAGTCTAACAACGTAGATTATGGCATTAAAAGTCAAACAATGTTGCCTCACAGTCCGCATTCGCTGATTGTCTATGTGCTTCCGCCGCCGGTGGATGCCGATTTAATCGCGGGGTAGGCGGGCGAGTAGATTATCACAACACCGCTCAATCCACCGCTTTATATCCAGACACTGAGCACACGGTTTGCTCATTCTCTGTTCCAACTGGCTTGTTTTCTCAGTGTATCACTACAAACAACAGACAAGTGAGTCTATGGAGCACCCGCAGTGTCCGCCATGTTGTAAACAAAGCACTCAGCTGCTACGGGAAGCAGGAGGGTCAAATGTCATCGGCTGCTGGTCCTTTAAAACTTTTTTTTTTACTTAGTTTGTTTTTGTGAACCTTTGTATTTCATATCGCAAGTTTGCTACAAATGTGTTAAGTTTTTTGTTACTTTTGTGTATTTTAGTCTCCTTGTGCAACTTTTCTTTTTGTTTTTCTGTTGTCCTTTATTATTGTGCATTTTCAGTTGTCCCTTTGTGTATTTCTCTGTATTTACCGTTAATATAATCACCTGCGTTCATTTGTTTGTTTCTCTGTTAGCAGGATTACGTCACAAGTATGTAACAGATTCTGATCATATTTTAACCAAAGATTGATCTTAAGCCAAGGAAGATTCCATTAAATTTTGGATCAGTTTGAAAACTAAAGATGCTTATTTCTCAGCATTAGGGAAATATCAACAATTCCTATTTCAGTTTGTCATAACCCGATCTTTATCAAATTTGACTGCATTATGGCAGGTTGGTTCCTCAATTCCCCCACTGAATTTCATCCAGGTCCAATCTGGATTGGAATGGGAATAATGAATGAAAAAAAATAGATCAAATACTGTATTCCTTAAATAAGGTGTTCAGTAAAATACACAAAGACAGTGGTTAAAGATTTATTTTCACAAACATACATTTCTTTTAAAAGGCAACACAATACTGCATATATACAAATACAATGATCTATGTGTATTTCACATTTAAAGTTTATGCCATTCTTTCCTACACTGACCAAGTTTAAATGCTATAAACACGTCACTGTGAAAGTGTTGAAGATAAACCGTTAATACATGTAAAGTAGTATCTGTTTAAGCTGCTGTGGGGTTTCTGTTCAGACAAGTGCAAAAACTAATGGAAGAAATACAATGTGACAGGTTTTGTGTGATGAGGTTACTTGTAAGTTCATCATGCTATTGCACTCGCTCTGTTTGCCAAACAGGTAGACTTATGACAGATGTACAGGACGTGTGCTTACAGACAGCTGGCAACAGCTTTATTCTTTTACTTACATTTTGGTTTGATGCTTAGACAGTAAAAACACAATCCCAACTTGTTACAGTGTACAGTTTCAACACAAAAAAAATTAGACTTAATGAAGCACACATCTTTAATCATTCATTCACACATATTCAACCACAAAAAAAAAATATATATATATATATATATTTAAATCAATGCTTACAGTGGAAGTGAACACAGACAGCTAGGATGTGATTGTAGCTTTGGCTGCAGATGTAGCTTACCTCCATCTGCATGACTGTGTGAATGAATAATGGTTTCTGTAAAGCACCTGAAGCGTCCATGATGTGCCATAAAGAGTAAATCTAAACTACTATCATTAATCCTTCAGAACAAAAGCCTGCTTTCCAAATGAGATTAAGATCCCACCTGCTGCACACACTGGTTAGATTTGTGTTCTACCTCTCCAGCAGCTTGACTGAGGTCATTATGTGTGTGGTGGCAGCCATGATGGCGCACTGTCATTAGACTACAATCAACGTGGGAGTCAGGCAATGATACTGAGGATAAGTGGACAGCGTGATGAGCGGTAATTGTAAAGCCATGAATTAACGTTTCAAAATATATTAAAAAAAAAGGCCCGTCACATGCTTCATTTTCTTCACCTACAGCAAAAAACTCTCTTTATTATCACAGTAATGCTGACATCATTAGTCGGTAGTAGGATGAGGTTTTGTTTTTTTTCTAAATACAATTTCACAACTGTGGTTGACATTTAGTACATTGACTTTTCTTTTTCTCAGTAAAAGGACCATTATTATTTACCACACGTTTCAGACCAAGGCAATATTGAGATCCTATGTTAGTACAAGACACATTCCCATAATATTGTACAATCATTTACAAAAATATATCAATACTCTGGGTCCACAACTGGCACCAGCGTTCACTAGTTTAGAAGTGGGCAGAACTTGATTACTCCCAAGAGTAATAAAATGACATCAAGCAATAATACTACTGAGAGTACTGTCCCATTGGATGACTGTGACTGGCTTTAATAAAATAATTATTACAACATAGTATGAGCCTTCAAAATACCATAATGCTTCACTTTGACGTAAACGCAGCATCACACGCCGCATTTCATGCAATAAAAAAAAATATTTCTGGTGTTTTTAAATGCTCAAAAACAGCTGTAAACAATGAGCAAAAATCTGCATTTGTTTGCTTCCACAGTTGATACCTTAGATTACGCTGTGTTGGCAGTATCACACTTTTCACCACTAATGTTAGTGAGCGTGTGTAAACAAATAATGAGCACACTGAACACCATTGAAAGCGCATGTCCTTTTCAAGACATTGTAAGACATTGTTATTACAGTGTTTTTGTCAGTGTGAGGCTGCAAAATAAAATGTCCCTCATGTGCCTGAGAATGCAGGTGATACAAGCACATGGTAGAAGGATTGAGGCTGATAAGGCAATAACGTATATGATTATAAATTGGTTTGTAACGTGGTCATAAACCTGCTCCTTAAATCCCTCAGCAACAACAAAAGAGCTGAGACTATAATCGTTACGTACGTTTGATGTTAAAAGGTTATAAACAATATGTGCCCTCAAAGGGTTGAGAAAAACACAATCAAACATAAAAAGACATTGACGTATAAATAGCTGATATTAAATTATGACCTGGGTTATACTTATACCTGTAATTGGTTATCAGTTCATGGCACATCCCATTATGCAGCAGAACAGTGGGAGTGCTGGTCTAGTGACAATGTTTACATTGAAGGCACCAAAAATAGCAATTTGAGCTTGATAACGTATATATGAACTTCCCACACAGAATATTGTGATTTGCTCTCTCAGAATTAGCATCGGAACAAAAAAAAGATTGGATTTGGATTTTTAGCGTAATTAAAGTGTAAGTACGCCCAGAGGCTTTTGCTGACCTGCCACTAGGGGGAAAGTTAAAAAATGCTTTGATTGGGCGTTGTTCCAAGAGCAGTTAAGACACGCCCAGCAGCCCACAGTGATGCGCAGTGACACACACACACACACACACACACACTCACACACACACACACACACAACTCTATAGGTGGTTTGAAAACTGACGTCACATATCCCATGATCCTCTCCGATTCGCTTGGATCCGCCATCTCTCATGTATAGAGCTGCATAACAACACATCTTCAATGAAGGATTCATGTGATTTTTGCCAAATTTATCAAGGATTAAACATTCCAAAGAAAAGCTAGGTATCGCGGTATGCCCTGGGGTACACTGACAGAAGCGTGGCTGCCTTTTCGCACCTACAGCCCCTCTGACCACCACTAGCAACATTCATGCACAATTCATACCCATTCATACAAGGCAATGTGGGTAAAGTGGACACAACGACAATGACTCGGATAGAGCGGGATTCGATTCGAACCCCCCAACCCTCGCATAAAAGTTGTCATAAAAGATGGCGGTAACTAGTGAATCAGAGAGGATCATGGGAAATTTGTGACGTCGGTGCAAACAATCTAGAGCATACACGGGCAAACAGCCCCTACTCTCCAGTCATGAGCCACAGAAAACCAACGCACATAAACCAGGAAGACGCATACAGAGCAACAAGAAGTACATGCACGTCCGTGCACACACAGATGGACAGGATACACACACGATGTGTCTGAACATACACACATAGCTTGATTAACCCTCTGATTAGACCAGAATCTGCTCTTTATAGAAGCAGAGTCACAAACATCACAGCAGCTGAACACAGTCTGCATGGAGCTGTCAATCAATGCTTAGTGATTGCTGAGAGAGCAGGAAACACAAGTCCCTCCTACCAAGATTTACAGGAGAGGAGAGGCCAACAGTGATGGTTAATGATGACCTCGATCACCAAAATAGTCTCTGAACCTAATATCAGTCTATAGAAAAATTCACTTTAAATTCACTAAATTTGACTAAAAAGTGAGATTTTGAGGTGTACTTTCACTTTAAAAAGAAAATGATCATATTTTTCATCATCCTGCTTAGATCTAAACAAAATTCATTCATTCATCTTGACCAATGCTGGTTGTTAATGCACATGCTGCACCTACAGTTGCCATGGAGACAATAAATAAGGCTCAAGCAATGAAGTAAGCTGTAATTTGATAATGATTAGCTTTCATGGAGAGTCAAAAAATGTTCATGCAAAGATCCGATTGGCTTAGTGAGGAATACTTTTCATCACTGCATAATGACCTCTGCTTTAAGAATGACAAAAGGTAAATAAATGTTTACTGACATGTTTGTAGCTAAACTTGTTAAATAACAACATCAAAGCGCACACACGCACGCACGCACACACACACACACACACACACACACACACACACACACACACAGCTCAGCTGTAGTTGTAGGTGAAGTTATAGGAGCTAGGTTCTTTTGGCACAGGAGGAGGAGCCTCTGGGATGGTGATGTTTTCAAGGTCGAGGAGGCGGAGCTTCATCTCCATGCTGATGAGAGTATCCAGGTCACTGCGTGTCAGGTCGCTCCCCATCTCTCGGCCCAGCAGCGCGCACAATCCATCTGTCCAGATGCAGTACTGCACACACACACACACACACACACTAAACCATTAAGGGATCTTACAATGGCTTGTTCTGTTAAGACGATGTCAAATGCTACGCGATACATTGTTTTTAATGAATATTGCATTAGCATGTTAATGGCTTCTCCAGCAGAAAACTTGTAGATTAGAGGAGAGTTAATTGCCTTTTGAATGCTCCAGGCTACAGAAAAACAAGCCGTAAACACAGCATTAGCATTTCCATCACCTGTCAGAGATAATACGTCAAATACATCCTTGAAGAGCTGAGCATTTCCAAATTAGAGAGTATTCCCACAAAGATGTTTCTGCCCACCTGGCACGGTCAAAACTCCAATATTTACTCTCTAACTCCCGAGGCACTATCAGCCTCAACTGCTAAGTGTTTAAAGTGCTCACCAGCTGCAAAGTAAACCGACATCTAATTTATCACAACTTTCCTGGTGAAAGCAGCTGTGAGAGAATGAGTGAGGTCAAGCCACCAAATAGATTAGTCCATTAAAAAGAACAATAGGGTGCAGGCAGTAATCCTAAACCACCAGAAAGAAAACAATCGAGGCTTCACTCGTTTAATAAAGTGATGTGTTCTGTATAAAGAGAAGGACAAAGAAATTATACAATGAAAATCTTGGCACACAAAATCGTTCACATTACGATCAAATATTCTATTAAAAAATGCCAAATAACGCTTCACAATCTGAAGTAGAAAGTCTCATCAACAGTACTTTTGTGTTGGAAATCTTTGTAAATTATAATTTTATGAATATTGTACTAATTCATTGGTATTGTTTTTTTAATTGCTGTGTTTATGACAAATGATGCAGAAATTACGTCCGTGGCTCTTAAATCTATGTCATTTAAGGTCCTTCAATTTATTCAAAATCCCACTGCTCATTGTTTTGCTTTGGATTCGTGTGTTAAAGCAGAACTAAGTAACTTGATCTTAGCGCTCCCCCTAAAGGTCCCTTTTGGTTATGTCACTGTTGTAACCCCCCGCCGCCTGCCCCACCCCACACCTACATGCGCACCTTTGCTCTCCCAAGACGGTAGCAACCGATCACTGAAAAATCTTAACACAACAATGACACTAAGGGGGCTTTCACACATGTAGTCCCATGTGACCATGTGAACAGTATGAGGAAGAGAGACAAGTAAAATAAATGAATGATGTGGGAGTAATACGGGAGAGAGTGTGGAAATGTATGTGATGTGTTTGTTTGTGTGCTGACAAAGCACCTCTGAAAATGGATGGATGGATGGATGAATGGATATTTGTGTGTGTGCTGCCTGATGGAGTGCTGGGTTGCGAGTGTGCGTGCCTGTTGCAGTGACGACAGTATGTGTGTGATTGCTGTGTGCTGCTGCTGAGCTGTCACTGCATGGAGTTGCTCCGTTCCTCAGACAAAGGTCTTCTCTACCTTTTTTTTTGCTGGCTCCACCATGATATAAGTTTGAGAAAAGTGAATTTGTAGACAACCGTGTGCAGCCCCAGGGCTGATCATAATTTAGCATTAGTTTGTATTGGGCTGCCGTAAAGCAGTACGTCTTGCCACCGGGTTGGAGGCAGGGAAAGTTGTAAGTGCTGTTTTCTGACCAGAAACATCAGGGGGAGATGAAAGACCCCCCAAATCACCCCATAAACACTTGTATTACCCTCACAGGGACTACGAGAAGGATTTATTAAGGTGAATAAGTTACTTAGTTCTGCATTAACTATTTGACTTTAAAGGTGCTTAGTAACACAATGTGTTATTGTGATCATTTTACTTGTCATCATGTTACATTGGGCTACCAATAGTCAAACGTTAAAACTTTAAATTACTCTCTGGAATTTGAAACACAAAATTGTAATTAATAATATTAGTTAGTTAATTAAGCTGTGATTAATCACAAAAAATTATTAAAAAATTCAATAATTAACTTTAATAAATAATATACATTTCTAGTTTTTTATTGACGTGTGAGCTTACCTCATATTTGTTGGGTGCAACAAAATTCAAAGTTTCATCGGGGTCATAGAGGACAGAGAAAGCCAACTCCAACACTTCCTGAAAAATTCAATTCAGGAAAATCACACAAAGAAATCAAAGGACCATGAAACCAAATTAGCAGGAAAATAAATGAGGAGAAAACCCACTTTATTTTGTTTTAGAGCACTTTTCTCCTTCATATGTGGACAGTCCTTCCCGGTTACCACAGATTTGATGTCTGACACAGGAACTGACCAGAGAAAAAACACAAATAAATAAAATTCCAAAATTCTAAGACATCAACCAGAAGTGTGTGAATGTTTATGTAACAGAATGTTTATATCAGATAAATGCAGCCAGTGTATTATATAAAAAAAAGATTTTAAAGTAACGCACTTTTGTCGCTGAGAAGCTCGAAAGGCACTTCACCCTGAGGTGACTCGTCCAGGTCCCCATAATGCAACACTTTGTGATTCAGAGAGAGTCTGCAGAACCAAAACTTCTCTACAGAAAGATAAGAGTCAGAGCCAACCATCAGCATCAGCAGCCCTGCCTCCCACAGCAGAGGAAACCACTCACTGGGGGCGGCCGTGACGCACCTTGCCTTCGGCGGTTCCCCAGTTTACGGAAGCAGCTTCCCTCACACAGACGGTTGAGTCGCTGTTGCTTGATGAGCTCCAAGATTTCAGGCTGAATCCTTTCCCGCAGCTCACTGCAGAGCAAACAGCGTGAGCAGCATGATCAGTTTGCCATCACAGCAGCACAGCAGACTTTTCCTACTATATTAACACAATTCTTCCCAAGTTTCTGAACACTGAATGTTTGTTGTTGTAAACAGCTTTGTTTGAAAACAGATTTTAACTTGAAGGCAAAATTATCAATTGATTTAATTTGATAATTTTGACATAGAGCGCTATGTGCGGCTACGGCGTCGATTTGACGCAGAACCATTTATCAGCCTGTAGTCTGAACTGTGGATGTGACAAGGAGGGGGAGATAGGCAGCAACAGGTCTTTCCTTGAGAAAGGAACCAGGCCATAAACACAAAGAAAGAAATGAGAGGGAGAGCAGGTTAAATGAGGGAAAGCAACTGCTTACTCAATTGTTCAGAGGTGAGCTTTAAAACAAATCTTTTTTTAGGCAATATATTATTTTGTTTGAAATAAACTGCACTCTCATACATCTAAATGCTGGAACACTCCTTTTGCATGTCGAATCCTAATTGGAAGTAAAATTGTTTGTTAAAAAATGACTTTGAAGTCTACATTTTGCTGCCACCAACTCTTAAAGCTGCAGTTTGTAACTTTTTTTTTACGCATCATCCATAATCATCTTTGAACATATTGTAATCCAAAGTATTCTGAGTGGACAGTGAATCTCATCTCCTTCTCCTGGCTCTGTGAATGAAGTTTAGAAATACAGGAGCATACTGGAATCTGGATGTCAGCCAATCAGAAATATTTCATCAAACACTTTGTCACTATGTCTCTATTAAGAAAAAAGTCGCTAAGAGCTCTTAAAAATATGTCACAAGGTTTCAGTGATTTTTTTTTTTTTTGTTTTTTAAGACGGTAATTCAATACAAAAACTTAAGTGCAGCAATATGTAACTCTACTCAGGCTCTAGCTACATCTATTATCTTTATTTATTTATTTATTTATTTATTTATTTATTTATTTATTTATTTTGTTTATTTATTTTGTTTGAAGCCTGGCAAGAAAATCAGATTGTAGTTGGAGCTCATTGGTTACGAGAACACCAGAACAAGCCTGAGGGCACCTCACATGGTCCATGAGGGCTACCTGGTGCCCACGGGCACCATGTTGGTGACCCTTGCTTTAAACCTTTTTATCATTTTTAACTTTTGTCAATCACATAAGCAAATTCCTGTGAAGCAAATTTAATTTGTGTGTGTGTGTGTGCGTGTGTGTCCGTGCAGCGAAGATCTCCCCGACGCAGTGTCTGATAGACCTGAAACTTTGTCAACGGCTTCCAAATACCCCGAGTATGTGCATCCATTATTTTTGAGTAATTTGGTCATTTCAAAACCAAATTGGAAACCAATTTGAAATGACCAACCCACACTGTGGAACTCCTGTTAAACATTGTTTTAGAACACTGATGATGTCATCAACAGTGATGTCATCAACAGTGATGTCATCATCAGTGTTCTACTCTATGCTAATGCTAGTGCTAAGCTAATGCAGTGCAACGCTGGCTGTCTGTACACGATAACTTGAAAAGTTATGAACGGATTTTGACAAAGTTTTCAGGAAATGTTGATAATGGGTCAAGGAACACCTGATTAAATTTTAGTGATGTTCTGGCTACCAAAACATTTGATTGATTGATTGATTGTTTGATTGACTGACATGATGGGCGGAGACTGGAAGTCGTCCTGGCTCATTCTTTCAGACTGTCGCAGACGAAGGATCTCCGAGTAGCTGAGACCTCTCAGTTTGTTCTTTAGCTGATCAATAGAGGAGGGCTTCATGGCCAGAGCCCTGGTGATCTGCTCCCTCACCACCTGCATCACCTGAGGAGGTTCACACCACAAACAACATGGAATTCAAAGACTTTAAAATAGAGTTGTATTGTTTTATACTCTTTATATCTCTTTTTCTGCTTTAGTGCGCAGCTTGTTTTACGCCCCCACACAACATGACAGCAGCAGTGTGAGCCTGTTGCCCAGCTTTATCATGGAAATATGGGAATGAGTTAGTCTTAGCCATTTATCTAAAAATAGTTTAAAGGAGTTTGTCTATTTATAACGTAACAAAATCCCCACTGGGACGAAAAACAAATTAAGGCGTGATGATGAATTCTGTGATGAAAATCATCAGATAAAACAAAAATGAGGCAGTTTGCAGTACAGTGACATGGCTTACAACACATAACTATAACTTACAACTGTTGTTTTTATATGTAAATGGAAGTGTGATATGTTATTATGTAGTTGCATTATTCACTGTATATTTTATTGTATATTTCCTGTAATTTGTGTAATTAGTATTTTTTAGGGTGACAATTGAACATTCTGCCCAGGGACTACAGATGAAAAATAGCCTTATGTCTAAGTCTGGTACATTTTCTGGATACTAATAAGAATGTACGTACACTCACTGTCCCTGTTAAATAAACTAATAAATGAACAATAAAATTATGACGGAAATTAGCGACAGGGCTCAATACTTAGTTAAAGGAATGAAGAAAAGTATATGAGCAACAAAAAAGAATGAACAAAACAGAAGCAAAGAATAAACCGAATACTAAATAATCAGTAGGAACAAATAAAATAGGTGAAATAATAAATATAGTCTGTAAACACAAAAGTGGGTGATGCATCTATGCATTTAAAAGTAATAGTGCTTGTGTCAGTGCAGACATTTTCAAGTAACAGGACCATTATTCAGGGACTTCATTTATAAACACTGCGTACTTAAAAAAAGAAAGCATACACCACTTATAAGTAATGTTTGGGACTTATAAAAAAAAAAACCTGGTGAGGTAATGTAATGCAGCTCTGACCCTGCCATACGCACAAAAACATGAGAAACGGGAAACTCCGCCCCCAACAGGAGAAGAATGAAATTAAAAACAGCTCCGTGAAATTGATACATTAGTGTGAATTAATCAAACATTGCACATTTCACAACTTATATCATAAATGAAGGATATATTTGCCAAAAACAAAGGAGGAAAAAATTATACTGATGCCCCAGGGTGACGTGCACTCGCCTACAAATACAGTTTTATGTTATTAATAATAATTGTAATTAAAATCACATGATCATTGCGCAAAACTGCTGATCAATTGGCTGCAACACCTGTAGCTGTTATAAAAAGGAACGCGCGCACAATGCTTATCTGGCACTGCAGGAGGACGACGTGCACGGGAGACTCAACGGAGCGGATATTGATAGACCAGCGAGATCTAAAGGCAGGACCCCCCCCGTGATGGAAGGGAGGACGAGGTGGTGCGGAGCCCCCAGCCTGCACTCACCAGTAAACACCCTGGGACTGATGAAAAATATGGTTTTACTTGAAATTAAATATTGTGCGAGATTTATTTTACTCTGCAACGGAATCTATTTC